>NW_020527556.1:0-112500 GCF_003368295.1 Carassius auratus | reverse complement strand
CTGCTGGGTCGAAGTCTTGTGGTCCTCTAACATGATTTTTGATGAGATGTTTGATAACTGCCAGCTTAAAGATACAGTTGCAATCAAAATTATTAGAGACTAATACTGTAGAAATGCAAGCTAGAATTTCATAAAATTGCATCTATAACAGTTTACTTGCATATAGGGCTGTGCGATATGCAAAAAAAAAAACCTATCATGATTTTATTTATCAATTTTGCGATTTAAATTTTAATCACTATTTTGACACACACAGACATGCTTTACAGTCATAAATGCAATCAGTATAAATTTGAAACATATTTCCAAAAGAAAACCAATGAGAGCTTTATCAAAAAGTTGTAATATGTCTCTAGAACAGACTCGAGTCAAAATAATCATTAAGTAAAGATGTCAAAGAAATCTAGACATATGGCAAAATATTATAATAAAAAAATAAAATAAAACCCGTGTTCAGGGAGATGTTTTTTTTTTTGCCATGCATCGGTCATAAAGCTCACTGTAGCGGTGCCTCGGGTGTTATATGTTTTGCCCAATATATAGGGCTGTGCAAAAAATTGAGTGTGATTTCCATGCGCATCTCATCAGTAAAGACGCTCCTGTAATTAGAAGTATATCTCCAGCACGTGCGTTCAGATCAGGGTTGCCAGGTTTTCACAACAAATCCAGTTGCTTCTTAAAACTAGTCCAAACCTAGCCCAATCGCGCTTCCAGAAGGTTTCTCGATAAAAATTGCTTCCCGGGGTTAAAATATAAGTTTTTTAGCAGGGTTGCCTTGATATAATTTGCATTTTAGGGGCTAAATATCACGTTATTTGTATTGGGGTCGCTTTGACCCGCGGACATGAAAAACAACCACAGACTTGGCAACACTGGTTGGCATTTACTACACCGAGCCGTAATTCACTGACAATCTACACAAAATCGATGTTAAAATTGCAGGAGATTCTTTGTCGATTTTGAAAGCGATTTTGTGTTAGTTGTCGGTAGACTAAGGCTCTGTGCAGTTACTGCCGCTCCACCTGAACCAGTGTTGCCAAGTCTGCGGTTGTTTTTCATGTCCGCGGGTCAAAGTGACCCCAATACAAATAACGTGATATTTAGCCCCTAAAATGCAAATGCAAAGGGAAACCCTTCCAAAAAGTGTATATTTGGCAACCCTGATCTGAACGCACATGCTGGAGATATACTTCTAATTACAGGAGCGTCTTTACTGATGAGACGCGCATGAAAATCGCATTCGATTTTTTGCACAGCCCTACCAATCAGGGTTTCCGTTGTCCGGTAATTGCCGGACATTGGCCGGAAAAAAAATGAAATGTCCGACAAAATTAAATCTCTCCGGTCAAATTGTCAGAATAAAATTGCCTAATAATCCCGCCCCCCCTAATGCTGTGTTCACACCAAACGCGAATAGAGCGTCAAATTCGCGTCTACCGCGCCTAGTTTGCCTCTTGACCATTTTGAGATCATTCGCTTCATTCGCGCAAGTAACTCGCTTCATTCGCGCGTGAAATTAACTTCACAACAGACGCGAATTCGCGTCATGGGGGGGCTTCTGCCAGCTGAGTTCACGCAGCATTTTCAACCGCCATTTTTATTCGGATAATTTTCAAAATATTACTGTTACTGTGTCATGAAATGTAGTTTTAAAAGTATTTCAGGCGAGAATGTAGTTGTTTTAAACTCAAATATGCGGTTTATTTATAATGACAGCGTCTATTTAAAAAATGTGTTTCGCCGATCTCGGAGATGAGCTCCATGCGATCAGCGGGAGCTCCGTCATCATGTATCCGCCGAGAGTAGCCTTACCTCGGCTAGATCTTCTGACATTTGCCGCTGGCTCTGATGTGTCTTTAGTGGTTCAAGATAAAATATAATTCGTTTGGGGTAAAATGAAACGTTTCTTATCTTTGGCCTTTATTCAATTTATCTATTAATATGTTTTATATATATATATATATATATATATATATATATATATGGGTCCTTTTTATTCATGTCTCTATAGAAATATGAACTTTTGTCATATAGCTCCGGTTGACTGCTCACTGACAACATCTGTCGTTCCTCCTTGCTGAATGAGTGGAGAAGGGTATTCCTGCACAACCGGAGGCTGCAGGAACATACTGTTGAATGAGTGACTCCTAGCAGGCTCCTGATTGGTTAATGCGGCGTTCAATTTTTTCAACTCGGGCGGCAGACGCGAATTCGCGTCAAACGCTGAATGCACAAAAAGCACCATTCGCGCGAAGCGCTCTATTCGCGCGTCGACGCACGAATGAGGCGAATTCGCGTCTTCCGCGCCGCGCTTAACGCCCCATTCGCGCCGCGAGACCTCCAGACGCGCGTAAACGCGCCTAAACGCGCCTTTGCATTGACTTAACATTGAAATCATTGGCGCCAGACACTCTATTCGCGTTTGGTGTGAACACAGCATAACACAATCTGAATTTGAGAATAAGCCTAAAATGTATAAAGCAAAAATACACCGAACTTTGTCTATGTTATGAAGGAACAGGCTCGTTTGAAAGTTATTAAACATTATTACATGGCTTGGTTGAATTCCAATGTGGAATGCGGTCTGTTATTTCTTGATATCAGACCGCTGCGAAGCACTAGCGGCGCCAGGATTTTAATTGTAGGTGGGCCTCCAGAAAACTGGATGGGCCAGTTAAAATAAGCCAAAAAAATAAATAAATAAATAAAAACGGGTTCCCCTTTCATCACCGTTTCAGCGCTTTTCTGGGCACTGAGGACAGCGACTCAGCCTACCTGAATTTAATGTGTAATTAGCATAGGTAAAAAAAAAATTCGTTTTAAATTGTTAAAAAGACATTTCAAGATATATTTCATGTCTGTGAGGCCTACGCTGAGTTTCGTTAAATTAGGATGAGATGCACTCCAGTTCACTAGCAATGCAAGTGGCCGCGAGGGCGCCTGCATGATTAGGCCTGTCGTCTGCTATATTTGCTTCTTATGTATTAAATCCAGGCAATTGGTTGATAAATTTTTTTTTTTAAATTAAGATACAATTTATACAAAACGAAATTCACTTCAAAAAAGTATTTCTACTAAACAAAACTTAATTAAGTGGTCAAAATCATGTCTGACCCGCTCCATGTCTCTCGATATTGCGCATCTTATCTTACTCGTGCCGTGCGGTTCACTTTTCATAATCAACATAAATTAAAAAATAACATTATAATATTTTAACAAATATTAAACTAAATAAGCTTATTTAATGTCTACAACATGTATAGTAGACCTAGAATCTCTATTTGTACAAATTGCTGCACATTCATTTTCAAGTTCACTGATAATTATGCGTGCATTTATGAATTATTATCTTAATCTATAATGAAACAAGGACGAAACATATGCTTTGTTTATTTAGAATGGAATGGATCGCAAATAGATCCGAATGAAGAAATGAACTATAGTAGAAAATGTTTTTTTTCCGTCTATTTGAAAGTTAGGCTAATAAACATGTTGCATTCGGCGGCCTGATTATGTCATTTTTTACGTTGCATAGGCTGCCTCCAGTTTTCCTCACCTTGACTAATTAAAAGGCGATACTTGACCGGCATATCATCAAAATGTCCGGAAAAGGAAACCTCTGCCGGTCACTTTGACCGTCACCATTTTTTTCTAGCGGAAACTCTGCTACCAATATAATTATTGCCCAAGGTTCACACGTACTCCATCTGCAGTGCTTTTACAGTAAGTTATGTGTACGCGGTTCAGAAGCAGCAACGAGACCGCATTATTGTAACGTGAAAGCACATAAAATAATGCACGAGCCCGAATCTATCCACTCACACACAGATTTCCTTTGCTCTGTTAACAAAACCAGACACGCGTGCTCAGACAATAGACTGTGTAAGGCTCAGATACACACTGCCTCACAACGTGTCTCCTCTCGCTCAGCCTGTGTCCTGTGCACTCACAACTCTCTCTGTGCTCATGCGCAAGATATTACATCTTTTCGCACCTTTCTATCTATAACCTTTTCTGTTCTCATCTTTTTACTTCGTGCAGTGTAACCGCTCTGATACATTAACTCTATTTTCTATGAATAAGTAATGGTCGTAATGTTTACATGGTGGAAAAGCTGAACGCTTCTAATCGAAGAAACCTATCTGCTTGTTTGCTAAATTAAAGCGTGTGAGCAGATCATCTACAGGACAAGCAGGAATCCACCAAAGCTCCCTGTGATGAGTCTTTTAATTTGTGTGTGTGTTGGCACAATTGTTCAATTAATTCGCCAATTTCATCCATCCTTATAAGTGATAATAGGTTGAATTGAAACACAGGGTCTGACTGTATTGTATATTGTTATTGAAATTTCATAATGTTTCACTTGATTATACATTTAGTCAGGATTTAAAGTTTGGAAAAAGTCTAACTAGTAAAATGTTTTACACGTTATGTGAAAACTAGTACAAGTATATAAATAATTAAAAAGAGACTTACTCATGTTTATGATCTCTGCTGAATAAAGTGCTTCATTCTTTTTTTCTGAGGAAATCCAAATCCTCAACCACATCACATCTTTTTGGGGTGAATTATGTCTTATTCCTCTCATCCCGAAGCAAACAGTAAAATAAAAAAACTTGAAGAACAGTCTGGCTGCTTTTTCTTCTGTATGGGCATATTCAAGCGCGGGGGGGTGGTCACATTAGATATAATGAAGGGAGACGTGAAAAACAGACATCGCGTTGTTTTCATATGGATTACTTTATCACAGAATGTTTTCGGCAGCACTTGTTTAGTTTAAAAGTAGACATGTCAGGCTTTCTATAGATATGTCTCTCATGTCTCTTCGTTGAGTATTCACGGAGTTACAGTTCATTTTAATGATGTGTTTGTAAATGAAGATCAGCGCAAACTAAGACTGCAGACAGCGCACCTTGTGTGTTATCTTTATTTTATAAATGCACAAAGTTCTGTTGTTATTATGTCTGTATCCAAAAAAAAAAAATTAGACCCTTTACAGATTCAATTGATGTATTGCTCTTATCTGTACGATCAAAACTGAAAGTGTAATTTAAGTTCTTTTCGTGGTTATCAGGAGAAAATGCTTCATAACGCATATCTGCGTTAATCGACTCCAGAGGTTAACCCTCTGGAGTCTAAGGGTATTTTTGGGGCCTGGAGAAGCTTTGTCATTCAATTCAATTCAAGTTTATTTGTATAGCGCTTTTTACAATACAAATCGTTACAAAGCAACTTTACAGAAAATTATGTTTCTACAATATTTAGTAGTAGCTAGTAGTTTGTGTATGTTTGACAGGATTTTATAAAAAATAAAAAATAATAATAATAATACAAGACGTAGTCAGCTAGACGATGAACTATCAATATTATTAATTAATAGTTATTATATGATGCAGTCACACATGTAGCAATAATTGTTAGTTATGTTTGTTGATTCAGGGTTAGCATCATCTGAGGTCCTCTGAGGGTCAGCATCATCTCTTCTCAGGTGTTCTGGATCCAGACTGGAGCTTGTGTAAATCCTAGTTACCAGAACATAGAAACAAAATAGAGACATCATTAGCATAGCTGCTTATCCAACAAAGTAAAAATTAGTTTAACCCAAGCTAATGAATAAAAATGCACATTTGATCAGATGCAACTACACTCACAATTTAAAAGATACATTATTCGAATGCTTGGCGAAAGAGATGCGTTTTTAATCTAGATTTAAACAGAGAGAGTGTGTCTGAACCCCGAAGATTATCAGGAAGGCCTTATAGGTAAGTAATGATAATTTGTAACTTATACGGAACTTAATAGGTAGCCAGTGCAGAGACTGTAAAATTGGGGTAATATGATCATATTTTCTTGACCTCGTAAGGACTCTAGCTGCTGCATTTTGGACTACCTGTAGCTTGTTTATTGACGAAGCAGGACAACCACCTAGAAGTGCATTACAATAGTCCAGTCTAGAGGTCATGAATGCATAAACTAGCTTTTCTGCATCAGAAACAGATAACATGTTTCGTATCTTGGCAATGTTTCTAAGATGGAAGATATGCAGTTTTTGTAACATTGGAAATATGATTTTTAAAAGACAAATTGCTGTCTAATATGACACCCAGATTTCTGACTGTAGAGGAAGTAACAGTACATCCGTCTAGTTGCAGATTGTAATCTACAAGATTCTGTGTAGTGTTTTTTGGTCCAATAATTAATATCTCTGTCTTATCCGAATTTAATTGGAGAAAATTATTTGTCATTCAATCTTTTACATTTTTAACACACTCACATTAGCTTAGATAATTGAGAAGTTTCATCTGGTCTCGTTGAGATATATAGCTGAGTATCATCAGCATAACAGTGGAAGCTAATTCCCAATTTTCTAATAATATTACCAAGGGGCAACATGTATATTGAAAATAGAAGGGGACCTAGGACGGATCCTTGTGGCACTCCATATTTTACTGATGATAAATGAGATGACACCCCATTTAAGTAAACAAAATGGTAGCGATCGGACAGGTAGGATCTAAACCATCTTAGAGCCTGCCCTTGAATACCTGTATAGTTTTGTAATCGATCTATGAGTATGTCATGATCTATGGTGTCGAATGCAACACTAAGATCAAGTAAGACTAGAAATGAGATGCAGCCTTGATCTGACGCAAGGAGCAGGTCATTTGTAATTTTAACAAGTGCAGTTTCTGTGCTATGGTGGGGCCTGAAACCTGACTGAAATTCTTCATACAGATCATTTTTATGCAGGAAGGTGCTCAATTGAGCAGACACAACTTTTTCAAAAATTTTAGACATAAATGGATGATTTGAAATAGGCCTATAATTTGCCAGCACACTAGGATCTAGTTTTGGTTTCTTAATAAGAGGCTTGATAACCGCCAGCTTGAATGGTTTTGGGACGTGACCTAAAGATAACGACGAGTTAATGATATTGAGAAGCGGTTCTTCGGGTACAGGTAACAGCTCTTTCAGTAATTTAGTGGGTACAGGATCTAATAAACATATTGTTGGTTTAGATACAGTGATAAGTTTATTTAGCTCTTCCTGTCCTATATTTGTAAAGCACTGCAGTTTATCTTTGGGTGCGATGGATGAAACTGAAGTATTAGATGCTGTAGAATCTACATTCGCTATTGTATTTCTAATGTTATCTATTTTATCAGTGAAGAAATTCATAAAGTCATTACTATTTAACGTTGGTGAAATATTTGAATCAGGTGGCGTCTGGTAATTTGTTAATTTAGCCACTGTGCTAAATAAAAACCTAGGATTGTTTTGGTTATTTTCAATGAGTTTGTGTATATGCTCTGCCCTAGCAGTTTTTAGAGTCTGTCTATAGCTGGACATACTGTTTTTCCATGCAATTCTAAAAACTTCTAAGTTAGTTTTTCTCCATTTGCATTCAAGATTACGAGTTACTTTCTTGAGAGAGTGAGTATTACTGTTATACCATGGTACAGTACGTTTTTCTCTAACCTTTTTCAATTTGATGGGGGCAACAGCTTCTAATGTATTAGAGAAAATAGTGCCCATGTTGTCAGTAATTTCGTCTAATTCATGTGTATTTTTGGGTACAAATAGCAGTTGAGATAGATCAGGCAGGTTATTTGCGAATCTTTCTTTAGTGACGGTAACGCTGAGACATATAATTAATATCAGTTATACGCAGCATGCACGATACAAGGAAATGGTCTGTAATATCATCACTTTTAGGTACAATATCTATAGCAGTAAGATCGATTCCATGCGATATAATTAAATCTAGTGTATGATTAAAATGATGAGTGGGCCCGGTGACATTTTGCTTGACTCCAAAGGAGTTTATTAGGTCAGTAAACACAAGTCCTAATATATAATTTGCATTATCAACGTGAATATTAAAATCTCCCATGATTAGCGCCTTATCAACTGTAACTAGAAAGGTTTGAGAGGAAATCTGCAAATTCTTTTAGGAATTCTGTATACGGCCCTGGTGGTCTATACACAGTAGCCAGAGCGAGAGATACATTAGATTTCTTTTGCATGTCTGAGAGTGTAACATTTAGCAGAAGTATTTCAAAAGAGTTAAACCTGTATCCTGTTTTCTGGGTAATTTTGAGAATATCACTATATATTGTTGCAACACCTCCGCCACGACCAGTCTGACGGGGCTCATGTTTATAACAGTAGTTTGGTGGAGTAGACTCATTTAGACCAAAATAATCATTTGGTTTTAGCCAGGTTTCAGTCAAGCAGAGTACATCAAAACTATTATCTGTGATCATTTCATTTACAATAACTGCTTTGGGTGTGAGTGATCTAATATTTATGAGCCCAAACTTTAAAAATTGTTTTTGTTCATTTACTTTACATTTTTCTGGTTTAATTATGATAAGATTTTTTCTAGATCCTACATTATATTTTGACCTCACTATTCGGGGAACAGACACAGTCTTAATAGTTTTTACAGCGCAAGTACTTTTATCATTTAAGCGGGTGGAACAAAACTCATAATAGTTATTTGAGAATTGTCTTACTAGTCACATGGAGCGAAGTGTCCTGGAGATGTTGTCAGACAGAAGCTCCGCTCCGATTGTGCTGGGGTGTAATCCATCAGCGCGAAACAGTCTAGGACGCTCCCAGAAAAGATTCCAGTTATTAACAAATAGCAGTTTCTGTTCTTTACACCATGACAACAACCATTCATTTAAAGCAAAAAGTCTACTGAACCTTTCCTGTCCTCGGCGATATGTGGGCAGTGGTCCTGACACGATGATCGTCGCCGCGGGCGTCGTGCTGCGAACCGTCTCGATCAGGCTCCTGAAGTCCCTCTTCAGCGTCTCCGTCTGCCACAGCGTGGTGTCGTTAACCCCGGCGTGAAGCACGACCGCTGTGGGGCTCTCGTCCGCCTTCAGGATCGCGGGTATCTGCGCAGAAACATCGAGAACACGAGCACCAGGCAAACAATGAGTGTGCACTTTACCTTCGGCTAACGTAGCACGGACGTGTCGGACGATGGAGTCTCCGATGATCACAGCGTCGCGTCCTGTCTCGCGGAGGGGAGCGAAGCAGTTCCGGATGGAGATCTCGAAGGCGGGAGGGGAGAAGTCGTCGCCCGGGGCCCGGCTCGCGTCCTCCGCTGTGGATGCACCCAGGGTCCGTGGTGTCCCGGCGTCCCAGTGAAGGACATCTGGGAAGATCGCGTCCTGGGTGCACCGGGCCTGCGCAGAGAAACACGCGGAGTAGACGTGGCGGGACTGTTAACAGCACGCTGTATACTTACCCCGGACTTGTGAGCGTCAGCCCGCGATGATTCCAGCGCGGCTCTCCGCTCTCTCAGCTGGGCCTGCCTTACCTCCAGGTCGCAAATCTGCTTCCCCACGGCCTCGAGCTCGAGCTGCACAGAGTTCATCCGCCATTAAAGCAAGTAACAGTGAGTACAGCATTGGCAATGTGTGTGAATAGAGTATTAGCAATGTAAGCGCAGTTACCAGCAACCACGCTTGCAGATGCTAACGGGCTAAAAGCTAATAGTGGACCCGGGAGATCAAAATAAAACTAGTGATAGCGAGGCGCTCTGATTGTTTTTGTTGTAGAATACAATAGAGGATATATTCACACGTTATATAAACGGAAACGATGATGTATAAAATTGATTTTTAAGTTAAAAAATAGTCAATGAAAAGAATATAGTGACGGCGCTCAAACGCAGTACAGCCGCCAACAACAAACAGGAAGTGACATGGTTGTTACTGAGACTGCCCTGACATTTGTGCTTTTTTCAGTTTCTTATAAATATCTAAATGGGTAAAGTCTAATCTCACTGTAATCAGCACAAACTGGGCTATAATAATATGTGAGCAGCATGTATGTACATGATTGTGTTTTTTGAGAAAAAAAATATTATGCGTGGTTACACATAAAGAACAATGGTTCCCGGGATTTTTGAGAACTGGAGCTTGTAGCCTAGAATTGTTCTTTCTAAATTATGTGAAAATCATCTTGTTTACTCACTCACAGAAAACAATATATTGATTTAAATTGTCTAAGACACTTTTTGTTGGTAAAAGTCATATGTGAGTAGGCGTCAACTATCATGAATATCATTGTGATTTACACCTGAGAAGACAAAGGCCTGCATAATGAGCCTCTCATTCAGCTGTGCCACTGTGAGTGAGGAGTTACAAGAAAGAATGTGAGGACAAAATAAAAGTATATAATTTTATGTTTGTAGTTTATTAAGAATATATTTAATTATCCCACAACATAATTGAATATCCACTTGGGGGAGCAGTTAAACAGTTTATTAGAAACAAAGCTGACTTTCAAACTAATTGTTTGGCATCATTACTCCAGTCACACAATCCTTCAGAAATCATTTTAACAATCTTATTTTCTACAACAAAAAAAAAAAAACATTTATTGTTATTATCATTATTATTATTATTAATGTTGAAAAGAGCTGAGAATATTTTTCTGGGTTTTTATGGGGAATAAATTGAAAGAAAAGCAACGTTTTTACATTTGTTACAGTTATCTATTTGTTACATTTATATTATTTACATCAAGCTTTTGAATGGTATAATATTGTATATTGTTATTGAAACTTGATAATGTTTCACTTGATTATACATTTAGTCAGGAATTATAGTTTGGAAAAAGTCTAACTAGTAAAATGTTTACACGTTATGTGAAAACTAGTACAAGTATATAAATAAAAAAAGAGACTTACTCATGTTTATGATGAAGTGCTTCATTCTTTTTTTTTCTGAGGAAATCCATTTCTCAGATCCTCAACCACATCACATCTTTTTGGGGTGATTTATGTCTTATTCCTCTCATCGCGAAGCAAACAGTAAAATAAAAAAAACTTGAACAGTCTGGCTGCTTTTTCTTCTGTGTGTGCGTATTCAAGCCGCGCTCTTCAGTTTGAATCTGAATAGCGCGTTAAGCGCGGGGGGCGTGGTCACATTAGATATAATGAAGGGAGACATGAAAAACAGACATCGCGTTGTTTTCATATGGATTACTTTATCACAGAATATCTGTTTTCGGCGACACTTGTTTAGTTTAAAGGGGGGGTGAAATGCTAGTTTTTTACACTGTTAAAGAGTTGGATTCCCATGCTAAACATGGACAAAGTTTCAAAAATTAAGTTGTACGTTTGAAGGAGTATTTTTGTTCCAAAAATACCTCTTCCGGTTTGTCACAAGTTTCGGAAAGTTTTTTTCGAGTATGGCTCTGTGTGACGTTAGATGGAGCGGAATTTCCTTATATGGGTCCTAAGTGCGCGCTTTTCTGCCGGAAGAGTGCACGCTCCCGTAGAGCAGAGCAGAGACATTCACTGATCAGAGCGAGAGACCGAATTGTCACAAAAGAAGTGTGTTTTCGGTTGCCAGGGCAAGACAACCCTGCACAGATTACCAAAAAAAAAACAGCATTAAGGGTCCAGTGGACGGAGTTTATTTTTACAGAGCATCAACGGAGTTGTGCAAGTGTTTGTGTTTGTTCCCTGCATTTCGAAGATGCTTGTTTTACAAACAAGGCCCAGTTTGACGCCGGATTTGCATATCGTTTATTTCTTAAGGATAATGCAGTCCCAACGAAAAAGGGTCACGATCGTGTGTTGGAACCGCAGGCGGTGAGTAAAACTGCTTCAAATATCTCTGTTTTCTTAACTTAGCTATCGGCGTGTAAGCACATCAAGTAAACAACATGCGATGTTGGCATCAAACTGCACTTTCCACATGTACAGCTTAAAAAAAAAAAAAAAAAACGACGACATAAAGTGGAACTTAGTCATTTTCCAAAACCGCTAAGCAAATATATACAGTTTCAATACATACCACATAGAGACGTTGTTGCTGATGCTGCTCTTGTTCAGTTTCAGCATCTGGATCTGATTCTGGATCATAAATAAACGGCTGAATCTGACTGTTAGCCATGGTTTGTTTTGGATGATGTTTTTTTCCTCACGGTAATGTCACAGCTTCCAAACGCTCTCAACGCAAAAGCCTACTGGCGCTCGTGATTCTTTAGCTCCGCCCACACGCCACGCCTCCAGGCGCTCGTGTTTTTCCGGGAAAAATCGGTACAGACTCAAGACTAGGTACTCAAGATTAACAGGATATTGAGTGAAAACGAGCATTTCACCCCCACCCCCCCCCCTTTAAAAGTAGACATGTCAAGCTTTCTATATATATCTCTCTCATGTCTCTTCGTTGAGTATTCACGGAGTTCAGTTCATTTTAATGACGTGTTTGTACATGACGATCAGCGCAGACTAAGGCTGCAGACAGCGCACCTTGTGTGTTATCTTTATTTTATAAGTGCACAAAGTTTTGTTGTTATTATGTCTGTATCCAAAAAAAGTAGACCCTTTACAGATTTGATTGATGTATTGTTTTTATCTGTACGATTAAAACTGAAAGTGTAATTTAAGTTATTTTCGGGGTTATCAGGAGAAAATGACTCAAAACGCATATATGTGGTAATTGACTCCAGAGGGTTTAAAACTGGGACAACATTCTAATCATATAACACACTAATAAATGAACATATGAACAGCAGATATATTAAACATTTGAACAAAATATGAAATATAAAAATGTAAAAAATAAAATAGAGCAATGATATTCAAGGTAAAGAAAGAATAAATTTAGCAGCATTATCTCAGTTATCATAAGAAACATTAGAGTAATAAATGTATCTTGATTCTGAACTTTGAATAAAAACATGAACAGCGATTTATATTAAACAATGTTTATGAACTCAGAAGATTAAATGTCAAAAGATAAATAATATCAATTTAAGCAATGGCATTGAAGTAAAAAAAAAAGCGAATAAAATTTAGCAGCAATATCTCAGATATTGTTACTTATTCTGTCAGTTGTGCAACCTGTTCTTTCAGAGGAGAAAACTTTAGTCAAGAATTGCGATTTAATGAGCGTCATCCTTTTCTACCAGTTGTGGACCGGCGGCCACAGCATCACTTGTGCTCGCAGATGCAGTCTAGTGATGCCCGGGTCGGGTTTTTTTCCAACCCGCGGGTCCCGCTTTTATGAAATTATTTGGCCCGCCCCAGCCCACAAATAAAGTAAGATTTCTTTACCCACCCGGACCCGCGCATCGGGGACATCACGGAAGATACGTTGCTACTAGACTCTCTTGTTCACTGAAGTTCCCATAGACAGTAAAAGTTCCTCCCTCCACAGCAGCGCATGCGCAGCTCGTGAACAGCTCTGTGAACTGTTTCATCCTGTCAAAGAGTTACTCAAGATGTGACGGAGCATGTGATTTGTTGAATGTAGTGAACGAATCCGCCCTTCACTGAACGAGATCGAGAGACCTTCTCATTCGTGAACGAGCTGAATGATCTGATACATCTCGTTTATGAATGAAATGAGTGAGCCAAGCATGTAAATCTCGATCAGCAATCAGCAGATACAAAGCAAGTTATAGCTGCTGTGCAGATACGCTTTTTTCATTTTCATATTTAGCATACAGAACATAACTCCATGTTTAAGCCCCGATTAATGTGAATATTATATATGAACTGTCTGACCAAACAATTAAAATGTTAATTATGCAAGAAAACCTCGTGCTTTATTCATCTGAACAACTTATCTAAACTATTTAATGCGATTATGCACACATTTTAGTAAAGTCAAATCAGTTTTGTAAAGCCACTAATGCAGACATCTCGCTGTAGTGCTTTTTTGCTGCTTGCGTGAAAAGAAAACACAGACATCCATAGTGAGGCACTGGAAGCGTATGAAATGCGTCTCTTTCAAATCTGGAACGCAGTCACTCTTTGAAGTATCGATACTAATAAATTTAGGTATCGTGACGTATTTAATTTCCGAGAATTGCGATACTTTTGAAGTATCGGTGCACCGTGCAACACTATAGCGACTTATAGGTGCGCACAAGCAGGGGGAATGAACCGTTAATAGTTTGTGCTATACGCTCCCATGTCTGCTTCTTGTCCCTTGCTGTGACACCTGGCCCAAATTTTCCTTTAAGAATGGCCTTGTGTTCATCCACTAACTGGGCTAACAGTAAACACTGTTCATCTGTCCAATTTGGCTTTCTCGCCCTTCTTGGTTTTGATTCCATGTTTGATACATTAAAACCAACATTCAATCCGCCACTTAAATAGGACAGCAATCACTGTAATTGAAAAAAGTCGAGCAATTTTTATCATTCTAAGCCAATCAAATATCTTATAGGAAATTAAAAGCATTGTAAATAAAAAAGGATATACACACATGTGTATGTGTGTGTGTGTGTGTGAGAGAGAACGATCAAATAGGATAAATTACGCATGTAAATTCAAAGTGAAAATTACAATAGACCCTATACTTAAAATCAATCTTTTTTTCATTGGTTGGACAACCAACCAATCACAGTCTTCAAAAGATTGTATCATACATAGCAACGGGGTCAACCCCGCCTCCTCACTAAGATGAAAGTTTTTGTCTTTTCCTTACTCAGGTCCCGAATCGCTCTTAAGCTAAGACTCCAACGTAAAAGGTTTTAAACTAAGTTAAGAGTTTTCTGAGAGGATTCTTAGAATCTTTATGAATACAGGCCCAGGAATCTTATCAAACGTGAAGTTTAGGGCAGATCATGTTATATATGTTATACGTTTATGTTATAATTTTAAGTTATATAGGAGGAGTTACACCGCACTCACGAGCACCAAGGTGCCAGACAAACAAGACTGAAAATCTCAAATAATAAACTCTCTGCACACTTGAATCCTTAAAGCATATCTAATCACCAAGCATTCAGTCAAACGACCTGAGGATTAGGTTATTTAAAATAACAACATTTCCTGTTGCCAGCAGGTGGCGCTATAATTAATTTAATATTAGCCTTTAGATGTGTTCAGGCCCGGACTCTAATCAAATGTTTGAGGCAGATTGGACATTGTATGGACAAGTTATAGTAATGTTCTAGTTTCACTGCATTAATAGTATGTTTTAACACTTAGCTAAGTGTTGCTAGCTTTTAGCATACTTCTAAAATGTTGCCAGCCTATTACACACTTGTTGATGCTTTTTAATATGTTGTTAGAAGTCCATAAATGTAAACCATGCCACTTCCTGTTACCAGCAGGTGGCGCTATGACTATAACTGAATTTGGGCATGATGATGTGTTCAGGACAGGACTCTTGTCAAATATGTGAAGTTTAGGGCAGATTGGACATTGCTTGCCTTAGATACAGCAACTTTCTTTATCACTGCATTAGTAGCATGCTTTAGCACTTAGCTAAGTGTTGCTAGCATGTTTTATTATGTTTCTAGCATGTTGCCAGCCTATTTAGCACTTGCTGACACTTTTTAATATGTTCCTAGTAGTCCAAAACAGTGTTAACCATGTCACTTCTTGTTGCCAGTAGGTGGCGCTATAGCTATAACCGAATACGGGTTATGTTGATGTGTTCAGGACAGGACTCTTGTCAAACATGTGAAGCTTGGGGCAGATTAAACATTGCTTGCCTGAGTTACAGCAACTTCCTGTTTCACAACAAAACAACAAAATTTGTCAGGCCGCCAGAGAGACACCCCTTGATGAAAACTCAAAATCTTCACAATTTAACATCACAAAGGTCTTATGATGATTAATCAAATCACAGTCGCGATCTGAGACATTGTGATTTTGCTAATCGTAAAGCCTGCGATGTGGACATGATATTACTCTGTTCCAGAGCTGTCAGCCTTGAGTGACAGTCTTACTAACCAATAGAGTGAGGGCACCTCCGTTCTCCCCAATCAGCTCTGCTCTAACCAACTGTGTAAACGCCCACCATAAAAAAAGAGAGTGAGTGTTTGTGTGTGATTATGGCATCTGCAGGGTCCATAACTTAATGTAATATGAGATTACTTGGCTTCTAACAGATAGACACCAAACAAAAAAGGTAACGTTAATTTACAAGAGCTGTGTCACAACAATTATCAAGAGCTCACTTATTGGTTCTGCTTTCAGTACCTGAGAATTAGGGCTGCAAAAAACAATTATTTTGATAGTCGATTATTCTAACGATTGTAGCCGATCTGACTCGAACCAGACAAATTAAAAGAGTCGATCAGGGCTGTGGTTGAAACATGAGCCAAATTCCTCAGTAAGGCAACAGGAAGTCATAAAACATTCTGTGCCAAAAGTCCCAAGCAAGATAACCAACCAACCAACGCTTTCACAGAACAGCTTTCAACATTAACACCACTAGAACAATTATTGACAATTTTAATTCGGAGAAGAGATTGTCAAATTTGTTGTTCACAATTGATAGGCAACGCCGGACGTCACGTGTGAGAGTACTACACAAGATCCTTTGACTTCCCCCACCTAGCAGAACCAGACTGAAATTCCTAAGGGGAGGGCCTTTGAACCTCTGGTCTCCACAGAAATCTTTGTCAAAAGATAATGACACAAAAACTGTCTTTTCTACATATATATGGACTTATAAATGAATATCAGTCTATCGCTTCACTCCATATTCATTTTTATGTAATCCACACATTTGACTATCATGTTATAATCACTTATTGTGTATGTCTTTTAATAACTATGGGATAGCTTAAGGATTCATAATCCTGTTTGGTAGGTGTGTGATTGAATCTGCTTGCTTGAAACAGTCCTGACCATCAGTTATTTGTCAAATGTATCATATTCTTGTTATAGCAGGGTTTCTGCAGGGTTTAATAAGTCAAATTTAAGACTTTTTAAGACCTTTTTATGACCATTAGGATTTGAATTTATGACCTACACGAATTACGATAAATAACTTTCTAATATAAATAAATAATTCCTTTCAAAAAGCCTTTTTCTGTTATTGACTTTCATTTAAAGTAACAAGTTTTATTATTTAAAGAGTTATTCTATTATTTCTTAAGATTAAGAAACTGAAGCCTTCGCCTTATTTTTCTTGAGTTATCAAGAACACAGGAACACTTAACAATTGTAACATTGTAAAGTAACATTGAAAATTAACAATAATTTTATGGCATTACTTTCCAAAATAACAAGTGTTATTGGTGTTTGGTCACAGTATTCAACACCCACAGCCAGGGCCGTAGCTGGGGTCAGCAGGGACCCGGTGAAGGTTGTACCAGTGGGCCCTGTTTGAAATTGTTTAATTTGTATGTTTATTTTATTTATTTTTTAAGTTTATTTGTATTTATTTTTGCTATTTACAAAATCTTTAAGTTTTTTTCAAGTTTGTAAGTGTCCAGGTACAGAAACGAATAATTAAATGTAAAATAGCACTGTATAGTCTTCAATGTAAAAATAAAATATACAATCAAACCAAAATTTATTCAGACACCTTGAACATTTCTCACATTATTACAGTTTATTTGCTATTGCTTCTAAAATGGTTATAAAATATGACAAGAATTTAGAGTTAAACTCTGTCAGAACAAATTCGTCTTGATAATGTCATAACTTTGATAGAAAATGTACGTAATGGATTACAATCAACCAAAACTACATACAACTGTTATTATGACAATATTTTCACAACTATCAATACTTTGTTGACCAATTACCAAGCAATGCTTCATCTTGTTCAGACTGTGGTGTGAAAAGGTTGCATTAGCAATTCAGAAAAAAAAAAAAACATAAACAATGCATGGTGCTTTATAAGGTGCTGAATAATTTTTGGTCCCAATTTTATATAGATAGATAAAACATTTATATCTATTTCACTAGTAGTTCATTGTATGAAGATTCTTTGGGTATAATATGTCACAGTTTGCTTATACTCACTTACAAAAATGTATTAGTGTTCTGTACATACTAGTAAAATATGTATATCAAAAATTATACCTGGAGTCTGGATAATTTTTGGTTTGACACTGCATAAATTCTTGATAAAACTACAAAGTAATGCAGTCAAGAGCAGTGAGTGATTTTTCTTTCATTTTCTTGGATTAACATTACAGCAGCTAGTGGATAAATTAGGCGCGGTCACTTTAAGAGACGATGAACGCATCTTTTCCCTCAACTGTTTACTTTCACTTAAAGAACCAGTAATATGAAAATTCTAAGCTTCCTATCACTGTTTATAAGTCCTGTACAATGGGTTTAAATCCATCCAAGGTTAAAAAACATTGTCATTTTGTCAAAATATCATTTTAAAATTACCTCAATTCTCAGAGATCCCCAAACGGTTCGCGTGAAGCTGTTCAAAAGATTCAGTTTCCTTAAACCCCACCTTTCGGTAGCATACTGTGTTCGGATTAGCCAACTGATATAGTCAGTTTTGTTTGGTTGATCCGCACACAACTTCATGGTAAACAATGCGTTAGCATCTTTTTGGGGTAAATTATGTCTTATTCCTCTCATCGCTGCTTTTTCTTCTGTGTGTGCGTATTCAAGCAGCACGCTTCAGTTTGAATCTGAAAGCGCGTTCAGCTCGGGGGCGTGGTCACATTAGATATAATGAAGGGAGACGTGAAAAACGGACATCGCGTTGTTTTCATATGGATTACTTTATCACAGAATATCTATTAGCAGCACTTGTTACACTTCATTTTAATGATGTGTTTGTAAATGAAGATCAACACAGACAAAGGCTGCAGACAGCACACATACTGATAAGACGCTCGGGAGAAAACAAACACATAACTTCATAATCATATTTCGCGTTGTGATTCGGAGATGCTTGTTGGTCTAAATAAAGTTGGTAATGAACCCTCTTTTATGGCCAAACGCTTTGAAAATCCCGCCTTGTACTCACCGAGATTAGAAAAGCAGTCATCAGTGAAATGTTGTGAACACAACAAAAGGGATTTGTTGTACTGCTCTGTTATTGTGGTAAAAATTAATTTTAGCCATTGGATCTTCTGATCTTCATTCTTTGGCAGTGAAAATAAAACAAACTTGCCTTTACAATTAAAAACACACTGTCTCCTCGACATGATGCTATCACACCAACCAGAGCGTCTGTGTTGAGGGTGGGGCAGGTCAGAGTTTTGTTTCTCTCAAGACGGTAGGCGATTATTATGCAAAGTGTTCCTAGTGACGTACATAGAGATGGGCAAAAGATTTGAAATCTATAACGACTCGTTTCAGCGATTCAGAGTCGACTCCTTAAATCGAGTTTTTTCGAGCATACTTTCCAAGGCGGGTATTTTGACATATTTTGTATGTATTTGTGTACAAGCGTTTTGAGACGCCTTTCTCTGCGTTAGTCCTGGACACCTGAACACCGTGGTATACTGAATTGGGCTCTTTCACGTCCTTTTGTTTGTTCAAAACTGCGATTAGTATTTGTTCGTTCATGTGCAGGAGGGACTGTCCGTGATACGCGGCTCTCTCTACGCACCGAACACAGAGCGCGCAAGTAACCAGCAGCTACTCAGTTCAGCTTTTCCACGTCTTGAGTTTGGATGCTTGATACGGATCGTTAGCGACGGGCTTGAGCCAGCTACAAAATGCACCATCTTCGAGCCATGGATCGTTAAAGGTACATTTTCCCATTGTGATAGCCAGGATGATTTCAATTAAGCCAAGCAGTGACTCAGTATGACACAGTATGTTCGGAGTTTGCGTGGGTTTCTGTGAAAGTCCTTCTGACAAGTCTGTATGCTGCCGCATGGACCTTGTAGTTCTGGAACGCTGTGATACCAGTGTGATACCACTCAGATTCCTCATACAGAACTACAACAGGCGAAACAAATGAATGCCGTTGCCGCTGCGAGCGCATTTTGATGGAAGAACAAATTAATGGACTAGCATATCAATTAAAGACGTGGCAAAATGTTTTTTATGAACTTGTATGGAAAATCCGGACGTTTTTATGACCTTTTATGGCCTTAAATTCTAATTGTTAAATTTATGACTTTTTATGGACCCGCGGAAACCCTGTATAGGATCATGTCCAAAATTAGACCCTGCAAGAGCGGGAAAATTCGGACCATGTGATTGATAAGATAACATGATTTATGATACCCCCGAGCCAAGACAATATCTGATTGGTCAAGACAACATTTGAGGTGTGGCCAACAGTCCAGTTTAAATACTTAGGACACCATAAAATCTTTTAGAAATTTTAAAATTGCTTTTAGTTTTTAGCTATGCGTTTAGCTTCTGCTATTAGTCATGCCTGCTTTTAGCTTTGCTTCTTAGCTTTAGCTTTTAGCCATGATGTTTGTCATCACTGTTCTTTGAGCGCGGTTCCAGCGTGCTTCGGCCTGCACGCCTGCTGCTACTTAGCCACAATGAGAAGAAACACCACCTAGTCTCGTCAAACTTTACTTCTTTTCTTTTCCGTTTGAGAGTTTCGTGTTCTGAGTTAAGTTTTGTAACCGAGTTCAACTTCAATCAGCCACACAACTCTGCATCTTCAGCCAACGCCCAACCACGGGCTTCCCAAGATGTCACTTCAGCGACTACTGAACTTCCAGCCAATCAGCGACATCAGAAACCCCCTTTCAACGACAACAAAGGGACACCTTTACACAGGCAATGTACCTTCAGACATTTGTACTGGTGTATCTAATATAATTTAAACCTCATTGAGGAACTCAATGCGAGGGTTAATTAAGTGATTGATGGCTGTTCATGTCTATGCAATTTAACGTATTGCTGTAAACTTGGGATTCCACATTTCCATTCTCTTAAACTCATTTTTTCCCTAACTTTCAATCTTCCTGCAACTTGTGTGAATGTGTGAGTGCGTGCGTTTATTTGTAAGATTAGTTTATATGTCTTAGATTTATCTAATAAAGCCTTATTCATATTGAAAAGAGAAGTATCTTGTGTTTTGTGCTTACAAGTTAATGTCTTAAACTGACGATCTTGTTACTGTGCTAATTGATAGTGTTTTCACTATAGTTTGTATATTAATATCCAGCGCAGATTTGATGTTAAACGGCTCGTTCAGTGAATCGCAGGGCGTCTCAGTGATCAGCCGTGAAACAGTGATTCTGTTCAAATTCCCTTTAAAATCTTAAATGATTCGCTTTGAGCTAAATTAACCCGTTTCCCTTACACGATTATTAGAATGATTCATCTACTAATCGCTGATTATTTCACTGATTAATCAATAGAATTTGATCGATTATTCAGCTCTTGCAATTAGTTAATACTGTTTTACATAACAAATAAATAAAAGATAGTCTAATCATTTCAGCTTTGGGAAATAATATTATGTAATTACAATTATTAAATAATTTATACAAATAAATATATTTGACAAAATGAGATGACAGAGAAACCATTTAATTACTATATGAAAATTAACGGAAGGACACATCATTCTGCATAACATCTCCTTTCGTAAGTGTGTAACATGGATAAGAGACCAAATAAAGTTAAGGGGTTAACTTTGTTTGCTTTGATTTTGGATTAGATTGGTGTTCTTGTTGTTAGATTAGTTTTGGAGTATTTCACAACCCTAGTAATTTAGTTTTTAGATTAGGGTAATTTAGTTCATGGCGTCGCATACGCCAAAGATCACACATTTTTCTTTTTAGTTTAGAAGATAGTTACATTTACATTACATTAAAAAAACATACAAATGAAAATAGCAAATAGAAGCAATTCAGACCTATATAAGGCCAACAGTATTCAAGTGCTGTAACAAGCCTTAAAAAAGGGTCTTGCTGATGAAAAATATGTTTCTTTAAACGTTTTTAGAAGATGGCTGCTCGAATTGAGATAGGCAGGTTCTTCCACCAGCTTGGAACAGTCCAGGTAAAGGTCTGTGAGAATGTTTTTGTGCCATTTTGGGATGATATGACGAGTTGTCATTCATTTGCAAAACTCTAGAAGGCGCATAAGTCTGAAATAGCGAGATTAAGTTCTTAAGTGCAGAGCCAGTAGTTGTCTTGTATACAAGTGTCTTGATTTTGATGCGAGCTGCTATCGGCAGCCAGTGCAAACTGATGAAGAGAGGTGTGACATGCGCTCTCTTCAGCTCATTGAAGACTACTTTTGTTGCAGCATCCTGGATCAGTTGCAGAGGCTTAATAGTACATGCCGGAAGGCCTGCTAAGAGAGCAATACAATAGTCCAGTCTGGAGAAAACAAGAGCTGTGTGAGGAAGTGTGTTACTTCCGGCGTGCCGCTACGATGGCGTCGCTGACGAGCGCTCTGTGCAAACTTTGCTGTTTTTCGTGTTTTTTTGTGTTATTCGTGTTACTAAGTATACTTACTTTTGCTCAGACAGTACAGACTCTAATACAATACGATCGGCAAACACTACTGGATATCCGATCAAATTTAAACTTCGGTTCGGAAACAACGCCGCCTCTGAACTCCAGCTTCAGCGTCTGCGCGCTCCCTCTGTTGCCGGCTTGCGTCCTAAGACACCGTCGGAAAAGGAGGAAAGGCAAGCGTGCTGGAATTCTATGCAGATCGCGGAAAAGAAGTTGTAATCCTCCTCTCCCTACCATCTTGTTAGCCAACATACAGTCTCTGGATAACAAACTTGACGAACTTAATGCGAGAATCACGTACCAACGGGACATTCGTAACTGCTGCGTTCTGGCTTTCTGTGAGACGTGGTTACACTCAGAGGTACCCGATACGGCCATTACACCGCCTGGATTCTCCGTTTTTCGTCATGACAGATCGCTAAACTCCGGTAAGAGCAGAGGTGGAGGTTGTGTGCTTTATGATTAACACTCGCTGGGGCACTGATGTTACAGTTTTATCTACACACTGCTCCCCTGAGATTGAACTGCTCTCCGTTAAAGTGCGCCCCTTCTACCTCCCGCGGGAGTTTAATTCAGTCATTCTCACAGTTGTTTACATCCCGCCTCATGTGGACAAAACTAAAGCATTGGACGAACTGTACAGCACCATAAACGGATTGGAAATTGCTCATCCTGACTCTGCTTTTATCGTTGTTGGGGATTTTAACAGGGTGAATATGAGGAAAGTTCTTCCCAAATTCTACCAACACATAAATTTCCCCACACGAGGTGATCAGACATTAGATCACTGCTATTCAACACTAAAGGACAGTTACAAACCCCTCCCCCGACCAGCATTTGGCAAAGGTGACCACATTAGCATACTGCTGTTACCAGCCTACAGACAATGCCTCAAACAGGAAAAAACGGTTTCTAAAACAGTCTACAAGTGGAGTGAAGAGGCCATCTCCACACTGCAGGACTGCTTTGATTCCACAGACTGGCAGATGTTTCAAGATGCAGCTGGAGACAACATACAGGAATACACAGACTCTGTGATAGGCTACATTAACAAATGCTCAGAGGATGTTGTTCCATCAACTAACGTTAAATCATTTCCAAACCAGAAACCATGGGTCAACGGTGAGGTGCGGGCCAAATTAAGAGCACGGACTGCTGCCTTCAACTCTGGTGATTTAACTGCCTATAAGAAGTCCAGGTATGACCTTCAAAAATCAATAAAAACAGCCAAAAGAGACTTTAGGGACAGAGTGGAGTCAGAATATCATGGCTCTGACCCCCAACGCATGTGGAGCAGTCTACGCTACATCACAGACTACAAAGGAAGGAAAAGCAGTGGTGTGTCTTTGTCTGCCTCCTTACCAGATGAGCTCAATACATTCTATGCTCGTTTTGAGGCAGACAATACATTTCCTGCTGTGAAAATACCTGCTGACACTGACACCTGCCCCTTGGTTCTAACCACACACGAAGTGAGTAAGGCCTTCAAGAGAGTCAACGGCCGCAAAGCTCCAGGTCCAGATGGCATACACGGACGTGTCGTGAGGGCCTGTGCTGTCCAGTTAGCAGATGTCTTCACCAACATCTTCAACCTCTCCTTGAGACTTACAGTGATCCCCACATGCTTCAAGCAAACCACCATCATCCCTGTTCCCAAGAAAACAACCGTCTCCTGCCTGAACGACTACCGCCCTGTAGCACTGACATCAGTCATCATGAAGTGCTTTGAACGACTAGTCAAATCACACATCTGCTCCTCTCTGCCTGACACCTTGGACCCATTACAATTTGCTTACCGCTCAAACAGATCCACTGATGACGCCATTGCAATGGCCATACACTCTGCCCTGGAACACTTGGAGGGAAGAGATACCTATGTGCGGATGCTGTTTGTTGATTACAGCTCTGCATTTAACACCATCATCCCTACCAAACTTATAGCCAAACTGAAAAATCTGGGTCTTAACAGTCACTTATGTAACTGGGTCCTGGACTTCCTGACCGGCAGACCCCAGGTGGTCAGAATTGGCAATCACACATCCTCCTCACTTATACTCAGCACTGGTGCCCCTCAGGGTTGTGTACTCAGTCCTCTCTTGTACTCCCTGTTCACTTATGACTGCTCTGCTAAGCATAGGTCCAACACCATCATCAAATTTGCTGACGATACAACTATCTTAGGACTCATTACTAATGGCGATGAGACATCCTACAGAGATGAGGTTAATGCACTCACAACATGGTGTGCTGATAACAATCTCTCTCTAAACGTCAACAAGACCAAGGAGATGATTGTGGACTACAGGAAGTCACAGAGAGAGGGTCACGTTCCCATTCACATCAACGGAGAGATAGTAGAGACAGTTAAGAGCTACAAGTTCCTTGGCATTAACATCTCTGAGGATCTTTCCTGGAGCCTTCACTCAGAGACCATAGTGAGAACAGCCCGTCAGCGTCTCAACTTCCTGCGGAGACTGAAGAGGTTTGGCATCTCCTCTAACATCATGTCAAACTTCTACCGCTGCACTATAGAGCATTCTGACCAGCTGCATCACTGTATGGTACGGCAACTGCTCTTCCTTGGACCGCAAAGCTCTTCAGCGAGTGGTGAGAACAGCAGAGCTCATCATTGGACATAAACTCCCAGCCTTACAGGACATCTATCAGACTCGCTGCTTGAGAAAGGCTCGCAGCATCATCAAGGACCGCACTCATCCTGCTCATCACCTGTTTGCCACACTGCCATCTGGCAGGCGTTTCTGATCCATCCGTTCACGGACAACCAGACTGAAGAACAGCTTCTATCTTCAAGCTACTTAACAATCAGCTTTCCTCGATCTAAAAACCGGAATACATGCTGCTCTTATGTTTACTTTCATTGTACTTGCCTTGCACTGCCACTTTTTTTAAATACTCCTTAATGTTTCTACGTGACACTCTACAATGACTTTTAGACATTGCTCTACTCAGGAATACATCTGAATGTGTGCTGCTCTTAAGTTTATTTATTGCATCTGCACTGCCACTTTAATTTTCCTGCATGTAGCTCTACGTCACACTACAAAGACATTTTAGACACCGTTCTACCTCAGTAATCATAATACTACCTCAGGACTTCTTATGTACTCTATATATTCTAAACACTGATTACCTTTATTGTACCTGTTACTTCCACTTATTTGTATATAATGCTCTGTCTATGTCTTTCTGTCTAAGGGCACTGTAGTCACTCAATCTCAGTGCTCTCCATGTACGTCTATGTCTTATGTCTTGTTATTGTCCCGTGTGTCTGAGCCTCGTCATAAGCATTTCAATGCCCAGTTTTCCCCAGTGTTAACTATGCAAATGACAAATAAATGCCTCTTGACTCTTGACTCTTGAAGGGTCTAATCTTCCTAATGTTGTATAAAGCAAATCTGCAGGACCGAGCCGTTGTAGTAATATGATCTGTGAAGCTTAGTTGATCATCAGTCACAACTCCAAGGTTCCTGGCTGTCCTAGAAGGAGTAATGGTGGACGATCCTAGCTGTATGGAGAAGTTGTGATGAAGTGCTGGGTTGGCAAAGACCACACACAACTCATTCTGTCTTCACAAGGTTGAGTTTAAAATAAAGCACATCAATGATATTTGAGAGTGTATTTTCCCTTTTCAGGAAAAGTATCGAAAAAGTATCGAAATCGCAATTCTTGACTAGGTATCGGTATCGAAACAATAATTTTGGTATCCTGACAACACTATTCTGCTATATTCATAAATGCAGTTTTTTGAGCCTGCAAGGTGGGAGTGTCCAGTGAAAATGAAATGAACTGCGACACAATAAGATGTTCTGAAAGTGCTGTAATTGTTTGTGTGATCACTCTGCTTACAGAAGGCTGTGACAGACCCAAATCATCACTATTGCATTGTTGCATTTTCCCAGTTGCCAAATATCATAATGTAGTGATTACTTTAATTTCTGGCGCTATGGCATTTCTGCGCTGTGTCGGAGATGTTAGCATGTCTCTAATAAGATCAACACAATCTAATCTATAGCGTCTTATTAACTCACTGTCATCCATTGTCTGCAACACATTTCTTCTGCCTCTTCGTCTTTCTGCCGTTTTCTACTCTGCCAAAGAAACTCTTAAGCCTCTTAAAAGTCCTCTTCTGTGCTCCTAACAAGTTTGACCTTAAGACCTCTTTTAAGGGTTAAGATCCTTTCTGAATTACTTTTCTCTTTACTAGGATTTTTTCTTTAATTTTAAGAGTAAACGCCCACATTTCTAAGAATTTTCTTAGAATTTTGTCACTAGGAGCTACTTTTTGCATTAAGATTCTTTATGAATACGGGCCCTGGTCTCAACTGATCTTTAGGCCAATATTTATTTAGTCTTAGCGCCACCTGTTGGCAACAGGAATTTACTTCTTTTACACTAACTTAAACATGCAATGTCTAATCTGACCAAAACTCTGCATGTTTGGAAAGAGTCCTGTCCTGAACACATTTACATGCCGATATTCAGTTATAATCATAGCGCCACCTGTTGGCAGCAGGAAATGTGGCTCAAATATTTACCATTTTATAAGCATATGGCCCAACGTTCGCTGTTCTCCTATGGCAACCGGGTGGTGCTGAGCCCAGGTGCGAGGGCCCTTTCATCGCTTCTTGCAGCTTTAATTTATATTTTATCTGTATTTAATGTTCTACCATTAGTGTTACCTGTTTGCACCGAGGGTCTTAAGAGTAATGCAATTTAAATTCTCTGTATGTACTGTACTGTACATGTGGAAGAATTGACAATAAAGCAGACTTGACATGTCTAATTAATTAATTAAACAAATTAATGTTTCTACATTAATTTGGAGATTCAATGTGAAGTTGTGACAATACAAATATATTAATATGCAATTTATTTTCTGAAAGTATGCAATTACTAATTTTGTAATTGATTGACAGCATTAGTCTAAATGTTTAGATGTCTGTTGTTTTGTGTAATTAAACTAGTATTTGTCTCTTTTTACCTCAGACCTGATGGCACTGAAAGAGGAGAGTCAAGGACTGAATGAAACAGAAGAGAAAGATCAAAATGAGAAACATCATGATTTCAAAACTGAAGAAAAATCAATTAGTTGTTCACAGACTGAAAAGACTCCGAAAATACAAACTAAAACCCTTAATTACAACATAATTCACACTGGAGAGAAACCTTACACCTGCAAACTGTGTGGAAAGTGTTTTACACAGAAAAATACCCTTAATGTCCACATGAGAATTCACACAGGAGAGAAACCTTACACCTGCAAAGTGTGTGGAAAGTGTTTTACTCTGAAAAATCACCTTAATGTCCACAAGAGAATTCACAGTGAAGAGAAACCATTCATATGCCCTCATTGTGGAAAGAGATTTAAACAGAAAAATACCCTTAATGTCCACATGAGAATTCATACTGGAGAGAAACCTTACACCTGTGAGCTGTGTGGAAAGTGTTTTACACATAAAAATACCCTTAATGGCCACATGAGAATTCACACTGGAGAGAAACCTTAC
Source organism: Carassius auratus (assembly GCF_003368295.1). Lineage (NCBI taxonomy): Eukaryota > Metazoa > Chordata > Actinopteri > Cypriniformes > Cyprinidae > Carassius > Carassius auratus. The sequence goes on along the minus strand of NW_020527556.1, from coordinate 84,817 downwards.
ACCTGTGAGCTGTGTGAGAAGAGTTTCACACGAATTGGAGAGCTTAAGATTCACAAGAGAATTCACAGTGAAGAGAAACCATTCATATGCCCTCATTGTGGAAAGAGATTTAAACATATAAATACCCTTAATGTCCACATGAGAATTCACACTGGAGAGAAACCTTACACCTGCAAAGTGTGTGGAAAGTGTTTTACTCTGAAAAATCACCTTACTGCCCACAAGAGAATTCACAGTGAAGAGAAAACATTCATATGCCCTCAATGTGGAAAGCGATTTAAACAGAAAAATACCCTTAATGTCCACATGAGAATTCACACTGGAGAGAAACCTTACACCTGTGAGCTGTGTGGAAAGTGTTTTACACATAAAAATACCCTTAATGACCACATGAGAATTCACACTGGAGAGAAACCTTACACCTGTGAGCTGTGTGAGAAGAGTTTCACACGAATTGGAGAGCTTAAGATTCACAAGAGAATTCACAGTGAAGAGAAACCATTCATATGCCCTCAGTGTGGAAAGAGATTTAAACAGATAAATACCCTTAATGGCCACATGAGAATTCACACTGGAGAGAAACCTTACACCTGCAAAGTGTGTGGAAAGTGTTTTACTCTGAAAAATCACCTTACTGCCCACAAGAGAATTCACAGTGAAGAGAAACCATTCATATGCCCTCATTGTGGAAAGAGATTTAAACAGAAAAATACCCTTAATGTCCACATGAGAATTCACACTGGAGAGAAACCTTACACCTGTGAGCTGTGTGAGAAGAGTTTCACACGAATTGGAGAGTTTAAGATTCACAAGCATTCACAGTGAAGAGAAACCATTCATATGCCCTCAGTGTGGAAAGAGATTTAAACAGATAAATACCCTTAATGTCAACACGAGTATTCACACTGGAGAGAAACCTTACACCTGCAAAATTTGTGGAAAGTGTTTTACACAGAAAATTCACCTTAATGTCCACATGAGTATTCACACTGGAGAGAAACCTTTTATCTTCAAACTCTGTGGAAAGAATTTCTCACATAACATATACCTAAAGAATCACATGAGGATTCACACTAGAAAGAATCCGCTCAACAGGAGGAAGCCACAAGAAACACTTTAGAATTCGGCTGGTCTCCATATTTGGAAACCCAGAGTCCCAGTCAAACTCAGTCAGTCCAGTATGGGATGACAACAGCAAAGAAAATACTATTTTGAAGATGTGGAAGAAAGTTTGTACACAAATTTGAGATGTGGCTAACAGAGTTTAGCAGTGTGCTACATATGGAGAAATTCTGTTGTGAAATTGCTGGTAAACCGAAGAAATTCTTACAGATATGGAAACCCTTTTAAATATCGTGAAGGTGATAACTGATTATTAATTTCAACACTCTAGACAAGGGATAGGTAACATTGGTTCTGGGTACCACTGTCCTGCAGATTTTAGCTCCAACCCTAATCAAACACACCTGAACAAGCTAATTAAAGTCTTCAAAGTTACAAAGGCTACAGGCAGGTGTTGGTTTTTTCAAGGTTTGAGGTAAACTCTGCAGGACATCGTCACTCCAGGACCACATTGCCTATCCCTGATCTGGACATATTCTCTGTGTGGTGTGACAGAGTATGTCTAGTAAGGTTATCATGCAGCTATTTAATAATTGGATAATATTTTGTACTGAAATTTTATTTTATATAGCCCCCCTCCCAATTTTAGAAAACATTTGGGGCATCATAAAGAGGAAGATGCGACAAAGAAGACCTAAGACAGTTGACATCCAAAGCAATTTGACCAATAACATGCAGGTATTATTCATAATTGACCAATTGTGGGGCTGCGCGTGAGAAGGTGAGAACTACAAGGAACGATCAAAGTGGTGCAAACATGTGTTTGTTCTGTCGTTTGACTTGAATCGTTGCTGCACACCAATCAAAAAAAGACACCAAAGTAGGTTCAAGAGAGTGAATCGAAAGTATTAGGAGCGGTCTGCTTTGCTATCTATAGCTCATGAATGTCACACAACCTGGATATTTTAGGCAATATTAAAATCCTGGCCGGGACGTGTCCCGTATGATGGCGCATGTGGCCACTCTATTGAGTATAAACTGCTTACCTGTGCTCCCACTTTCCAGTGATCACTCCGGTGTATTCTCCAAGTTCCTGTTTTCCTTGTCATCCAGTTGTCATCGTGTGTTTAAGTGCTCCATGTGTGGTTGTAGCTCCATGTAGCTTCGCTTTTCTGTTGAATCTCCATCTTACTATCACTCTCTGTTGTCTAAAGTGATCAAATATAAACTTAATTCCCACCATATATTCGATATTATCTTTCAAACTAATCTGACCATTCGCTTTGTAGCCGATCTGACTTGAACCAGACAAATTAAAGAGTCGATCAGGACTGTGGTTGAAACACGAGCCAAATTCCTCAGGAAGTCCTAAAACATTCTGTGCCACAAGTCCCAAGCAAGATAACCAACCAACCAACTCTGCATCTTCAGCCAACGCCCAACCACGGTCTTCCCAAGACGTCACTTTAGCGACTACTGAACTTCCAGCCAATCAGCGACATCGGAAACCCCCTTTCAACGACAACAAAGGGACACCTTTACACAGGCAATGTACCTTCAGACATTTGTACTGGTGTATCTAATATAATTTAAACCTCATTGAGGAACTCAATGCGAGGGTTAATTAAGTGATTGATGGCTGTTCATGTCTATGCAATTTCACGTATTGCTGTAAACTTGGGATTCCACATTTCCATTCTCTTAAACTCATCTTTCACACAAGTTGCAGGAAGATCGAAAGTTAGGGAATGTGTGAGTGCGTGCATTTATTTGTTAGATTAGTTTATATGTCTTAGATTTATCTAATAAAACCTTATTCATATTGAAAAGAGAAGTATCTTGTGTTTTGTGCTTACAAGTTAATGTCTTAAACTGCCGATCTTGTTACTGTGCTAATTGATAAGTGTTTTCACTATAGTTTGGATATTAATATTCAGCGCAGATTTGATGTTAAACGGCTCGTTCAGTGAATCGCAGGGCGTCCCAGTGACCAGCCGTGAAACAGTGATTCTGTTCAAATTCCCTTTAAAATCTTAAATGATTCCCTTTGAGCTAAATTGACATGTTTCCCTTACAGCTTTAAACTTTACATTGCAAATGCTTTGCGTATACACCGCGTTAGCATTCGTTAGCTTGTCATTCACATTTCCACTCGCGCTTCTATTCGCATCTACTACCGTTTTCTTTTCTCTTGCCTCATTTCTTTTATCTCACACGCCATTTTTCAGAAGTTTATCAAAAAACATTGGTAAGTCAGAATCATTCTTCATTCACGGTAAGTAATGGCTTCTTCTCCTGCTATTGTTGTTTGCATCACTTGCCACATGTACAGTTCAGCTTTCTCTGTTGGCAACGAGGGATTTACATGTGATAAATGCAGAGAAATAGCAAGGCTGACAGAGAAGATTTCAGAATTAGAGACACGCATCCAAACTTTAATCGAGGACAGTAAGACTGTGAGGGCTCTAGATACGGCTTTGGATGTGTCTAGCTCAGGGACTCCTGTACATTGTTCGGTTCCGGAATCAGAGCCCCTGCAGCAGGGCAACTGGGTGACAGTGAGGCAGTGTAGTCATGGGTCAAAACACCGCTCTTCTGTTCCGATCAAAACATTAAACAGGTTCTCCCCACTCAGTGATGCACCCACTGAGAAACCTGATGAAAGTGCTTTAGTTATTGGCGATTCTATTGTACGGAACGTGAATATAGGGACACCAGTCACCATAGTCAAATGTTTACTTGGAGCCAGAGCGCCTGACATCTTGGCAAATTTAAAAGTGCTGGCTAATGCTAAACATTAATACTGTAAGTTATTCACTAATGATGTTCGTCGGAGATCACTAAAAATAACATTAAACTGTTAACCTGCACCCCGACGCAGGCGTCCTCAATGCCCCTCAACTCGCAGGTGTCAGTGTTTACGAATGGATTAAAATGAAATGGAACAAATTTAATCTTGACAGACTATGTATCATTATAAAGATCTAAGCCTCAAGCATCGATGACAGATCGCTGTTTTTGATTGGAAAGCTTATAAAGACTGTATTTGACTAGATTTGTGTAAGCAGTACACATCAAAACATGGACAATGGAAACGCAGTACATACCAGATTCATCGTAATAACGAGTCATAAACACATCCACAGCTGTAAATCCCAGTTTAGTTAGAAAGGTAAGGGTCCACTGAACGACATCTCATGGAGCACGTTTAGTCCAACGAAGCAATAACATTGTAATATGGATCATATTCCTTTGTTTACGTTTCAGTTCTTCAGCGACAGAATTGTTTGCGTCCGTTTTGGAATAACTCATGGTCAGAAACTGCATGTTGGTAGTAAAAAACGGCATGGTTTTGCAGCGTACAGTGTCACAAACAGAATGAGATGATCCACCGGAAAAAAGAATGAATGAAAGATAGGCGAAAGATAGATTATTTGAATTTCGCCGCTCCCTCGTGACGCGCTCTGACGCACCTGTCAGCTGATGGACGCAGAACTTATAGCAATCGCCTTTTTCTGTGTTTCTTTTAATTTTCAACAGTTTTTATATATGTGAGAGTGTGTTTTATGTTGAATGTGAATGTATCTGCATGATTGCCATCTGTTTGAGTGCAAATCAGCCCAAATCAGCTCGCTATTACTGCATGATCATGGCTATCAAAGTGAACGCGTCTATATGAATAGAGAGAGTGGATTATTTACTTTATGGCACATTTGTATTATTACCATCTGTATAAGTGGCCATCAGCACTTATTTTCATTGTAATTCATTGTAAATGCTGCATTTCTAGCAATCTCAGGATGTTCTGTAATTGGCAAGTAAAGTTAAATCTTATTATTATTATTATTATTATTACTCATGATTCTTATTGTATTTTTCTAGTGCTCAAATAAATCACTTATATGATGTCTAAGTTTCTGTCTATTGTTTTATAATTGAAAAAATGTGTTTAATGACTAAATAGTTTGTAGAAGCCTTCAATACTATTGGCAAATATTTTTATATTTGGGGTGTGGGGGGGTCTAGACATAGTCTCATAAAAATATCTCATTTTTCATGCTATCTTATTCAGATTTGAAATCTAAACTCATGAGACATGTGACTTCCAACCTATTAATTTTCTAGATTGCTCCAGGTATCATTTCATGTGTTTTCATATCAAATAAAAAAATATTTAAGTGTGGTAAAAAAAATAAAAATAAAATTCAAGGCACTTCAGTGTCTATACATTTTAATATTTTTGAGCATTATCAAATCTGGTTGATAAAAAGTAAAGCCCAGAGGGTCTTCTTTCCATAGACACCAAAATTATGTGTCTAACACACTGAAGTAGGAAACTTACAATTTTAAGTTAGGTAGAGCACTTTCAGCCCATAAGGGAGGGTTAAAGAGGTGTCTGAACTTGCAAGCACGATGTCAGACATTGTAATATGCTTACCGTGGTGATGAGATACACAGCAGTGTAAGGCAAAATTCCCAGTAGTGAGATAAAAAAGTCAAAGAAACATTTTTATATATATATATATATATATATACACCATATTTTTCGGACTATAAGTCGCACCTGGGTAAGTCGCATCAGTCCAAAAATATGTCATGATGAGGAAAAAAACATATATAAGTCGCACTGGACTATAAGTCGCATTTATTAAGAACCAAGAACCAAGAGAAAACATTACCGTCTCCAGCCGCGAGAGGGCACTCTATGTTCTCAGTGTACAGTCGTGGCCAAAAGTTTTGAGAATTACATAAATATTGGAAATTGGAAAAGTTGCTGCTTAAGTTTTTATAATAGCAATTTGCATATACTCCAGAATGTTATGAAGAGTGATCAGATGAATTGCATAGTCCTTCTTTGCCATGAAAATTAACTTAATCCCAAAAAAACCTTTCCACTGCATTTCATTGCTGTCATTAAAGGACCTGCTGAGATCATTTCAGAAATCGTCTTGTTAACTCAGGTGAGAATGTTGACGAGCACAAGGCTGGAGATCATTATGTCAGGCTGATTGGGTTAGAATGGCAGACTTGACATGTTAAAAGGAGGGTGATGCTTGAAATCATTGTTCTTCCATTGTTAACCATGGTGACCTGCAAAGAAACGCGTGCAGCCATCATTGCGCAGCATAAAAATGGCTTCACAGGCAAGGATATTGTGGCTACTAAGATTGCACCTAAATCAACAATTTATAGGATCATCAAGAACTTCAAGGAAAGAGGTTCAATTCTTGTAAAGAAGGCTTCAGGGCGTCCAAGAAAGTCCAGCAAGCACCAGGATCGTCTCCTAAAGAGGATTCAGCTGCGGGATCGGAGTGCCACCAGTGCAGAGCTTGCTAAGGAATGGCAGCAGGCAGGTGTGAGTGCATCTGTACGCACAATGAGGCGAAGACTTTTGGAAGATGGCCTGGTGTCAAGAAGGGCAGCAAAGAAGCCACTTCTCTCCAAAAAAAACATCAGGGACAGATTGATCTTCTGCAGAAAGTATAGTGAATGGACTACTGAGGACTGGGGCAAAGTCATATTCTCCGATGAAGCCCCTTTCCGATTGTTTGGGGCATCTGGAAAAAGGCTTGTCCGGAGAAGAAAAGGTGAGCGCTACCATCAGTCCTGTGTCATGCCAACAGTAAAGCATCCTGACACCATTCTTGTGTGGGGTTGCTTCTCATCCAAGGGAGTGGGCTCACTCACAATTCTGCCCAAAAACACAGCCATGAATAAAGAATGGTACCAAAACACCCTCCAACAGCAACTTCTTCCAACAATCCAACAACAGTTTGGTGAAGAACAATGCATTTTCCAGCACGATGGAGCACCGTGCCATAAGGCAAAAGTGATAACTAAGTGGCTCGGGGACCAGAATGTTGAAATTTTGGGTCCATGGCCTGGAAACTCCCCAGATCTTAATCCCATTGAGAACTTGTGGTAAATCCTCAAGAGGCGGGTGGACAAACAAAAACCCACTAATTCTGACAAACTCCAAGAAGTGATTATGAAAGAATGGGTTGCTATCAGTCAGGATTTGGCCCAGAAGTTGATTGAGAGCATGCCCAGTCGAATTGCAGAGGTCCTGAAAAAGAAGGGCCAACACTGCAAATACTGACTCTTTGCATAAATGTCATGTAATTGTCGATAAAAGCCTTTGAAACGTATGAAGTGCTTGTAATTATATTTCAGTACATCACAGAAACAACTGAAACAAAGATCTAAAAGCAGTGTAGCAGCAAACTTTTTAAAAACTAATATTTATGTAATTCTCAAAACTTTTGGCCACGACTGTGGACTACAGGAGCACTGAGCAACATAGAGCGCCCTCTCGCGGCTGGTAATGTTTTCCCTTGGTTCATTTCTCTTGGTTCATTTCTCTCGGTTCATGTCAAATTAATTTTGATAAATAAGTCGCACCTGACTATAAGTCGCAGGACCAGCCAAACTATTTATAGTCCGGAAAATACATTATATATATATATATAGATAGATAGATAGATAGATAGATAGTGTATATATATATATATATATATATATATATATATATATATATATATAGTATTTATAAATATTGATTATATATATAAATTGCATTAGGACACAATTGATTATATATATAAATTGCATTAGGGCACAATTCTGTAAAGTTAAAAAAGCAAGTTCTTCTTTATTCATCCATGGGTGTTATTGCATCAAGTCAGTACAGACCGCCCAGAGAACACACAAGACAAAGAACTGCCAATTGAAAAATACAAAGTAAAGGAAACATCCAAATGAGTTCGACAAAGACATAAACTATAGCAGCTCTAGGCTTATCAAACTTGACTGTGTGAAAGTAGAAGAGGAGATCTTGAAAATAAGAAAATGGAAAAAGCTAGACCTAGAAAATGTCAAATTAAACCTAGAAATCATTAAATTACTAGAGAAGTTAAAGCCTCTGGCTATTCCTTCCAGTGATGTGCGGGACAATGTATTAATAACCTGCTCCCGACCGACGTTTTCAACTAACCCGCCAGCAACTCGAACAGCAAAAAAAAAAAATATTGTATCTGACTTGCTTCTTGATCTGCATTTTTTTAAAGTATAAAAATGCCCATCGTAGCGTCATTAGGCCATATACCTAGGAACTAGGCAAAAAAAAAAAAAAAAAAATTAAATGCAGGGTAGGTAAAAAAAATGTATAAAAAACTTTTTTTCCAAATTTGTTTAAACTTCATTTATATATCAATACATAATTAAAATGTAAGTACTCTGAAAAAGAAAGTATAAAAATCGAGTGTTTGTAGACCTCTCACGACTGTTTAAGACAGCTCATTATTTCCATTCACTCCACCCCCTCCCTTCTGGGCTCCTTCCAAAGCCACGCCCCCAAAACACATGAACGCGCGACTCCGACCACTGAGCTGGTGGTCGCATTATTTACCTGAGACGCGCGGAGAGGAAGGAGCCATGGGCGTAGGTTTAGGGGGGGATGCTAGGTACTAGTCCCTATCAATATTTTGAGATGACAAATTTGTCCCCACCAATATTTAGCAAGCTCCTTTGAACTGCTATTTGGATCTTTGCACTGCTATTTGGATCGATTCTAACGGCCAGGACGACGACAGTACAAGAAACGCCGTAATTTGATTGGCGGCAGGGTATCTGACAGACTACACGCTCGGGCCGGGACTACTTTTGTGCTTGCACTAGCAGCGTAGGTTTGTGTGCGCGTAGGTTTGTGTGCAGCGTAGGGTGGTTTGTGTGCGCGCATGTTGATGACGCCGACGGTAAGTTACAAGGGCCGTCTCCAACCAACATTTTAATATTCCGGTTTTTTTTTTTTTTTTGCCCCTTTTTGTACTTTGTAGATGCCACCCAAGAAGAAGAAAGGGGACATAAGAAGCTTTTTCATAAAGCAGAGTCAGAGTGTAAGTAGGCAAAATAACTAGCTAGCCACAAAAATAAACTAGCAGTTGTGACTGACCAGGCTTTCAAATGCATATTCTGTGGAAAATAGTATTAACTGGTGATAGTATTACCCAGGATGATAGAATGCTACGTTAGCAAGTAACTGAATGTCAATTAGCCTGTACCTTAACTTAGAATCTTGCAGTCAACAAACGTGAGTGTACTGGAGGGTAAATTGTGTTTATAATAGAAAAAGGTTATTATATTTATTTATTTAGATTTGTTTCCTTGTGGCAGAGTATTTTTTGTTAGTGTAAATACTAATGTACATAATAATTTATCTTAATAAAACGTTTGGTTGTTCAGCATTACACAGTCTCAGATTTTTATTTTTTGAGAGTGCATTTTTGAGATTATACAGTTATACTAAATCACCATTAAATAACTGGTATCTTTACCATTAAATCACTGAGGCGGGGGGTGGGGGTGGGGGGGGGGGGTGTCCCCACCAAACCAAACCAAACCAAACCAAACCAAACCTGAGACCAAACCTACGCCCATGGAAGGAGCACAGTACATGTAGTGACATCATGTCAGAATCACATGTAACTTGTAGTGTGGCAGTATGGAGCATTGGGACAGGGTCACAGAGTCGTGATACCAAGTTGCTGCGTCTGGAAGATACGCGATCGTTATCCTGATCCACTGCAACAGTACAGAGGTTTTATTCCTAGTAGAGTCTAAGAGTCTAGAGTGCTTTAGAGAACTGTCCATGAATACATGTACATAGTTTCTGTGTTTTACATTCTACAATATTACAATTATTTTTTTTGTTTGGTATACTATTTTCTTCGTTTATTTTTAATTTTTAATTAATTCTTTACACTTGATATAGCACTGATGTCATAGCTGATGCGAATCAATAAGAGGAGAGTAATCGCTAGCTCTGTTAGCTGTTTTAGTTCTTCAGATCGCATAAATCAGTGTAAAATGAATAGAAATGTTATTCTGTATGACGAAATATTTTACAAACATGTCATAAAATTATTATCTCTTCAAATGTAAGTACCATTGGACTATAGCCCTGGCGGATCGTGTATGTATACGAACACAAATAAACCGGAGCTGAGATGAATGGCTGCTGTATGAGTGATGATTTCTATTCAAAATAAGCGTTATTATTAATATTATTATTATTAATTGTCGGATATCCATTCTTGAATCTTGATGCAGTCTGTTGCATGTCGTTCATTTTGAACGAATCTTTAATATGACTCAGGACTACCGAGTTGTCTCAGAGAGTGAGTCGTTCATTTTGTGTTGACTGCACATGCGGATTACACAACATATGGGTTCTGAATCGACAGGTGAGGTCCGAGTCTTTTATTCTTCCTGTCAGTCCCATATGGGAAGAGAAAACATTGGATCATTTTGCTGAACGAGACTCAAAGATCCGAGTCAGTAAAATGATCCGAACTTCCCACTACTGTACTGGCAACACCGCAAGCAATTGGTCAACACTGACAAGTTGCAGCGCAATATGAAAGACTTCGTCTTTAACAACAAACAACCTATGAAACTAATAATGAACAATATGAAACTAAAACGACATAAGCTTAATTTAAAATGTCATAGGAACTGTAGGCTATTTAGAGGTGGATAAACTCAATTTAGAGGTGGATAAACGCACTTTGGAGGTGGGTAAACGCTATTTCCGAATTTTGGGAGGTGCGTAAACGGCGCAAAAAATTCTGAAAAAAAAATCTGATTTCCATGGCAAAATCTCAAAAGAAAGCAATGAGAGAGCAAGATACAGATCAGCGGGAGTTCGGGGAGGAGTTATAGACCACAGTATCAGCAAGCATGGCTTCATTTCAGAAAAAGGCTTACTTCTCGGTCTGTTTGGACCCATGAAATGGAAGATAAATTAGTATAAATTTAGCAGGAGCACCCGTGTCTGTTTGAAGTTTCATCTGAGCTATCACAGTCTCATGTGAAAACTCCCGTCTTGCACGTGTGATATCGTGTTGTTTCCTTGTCACAACTCGTGGGTGTTTGATTGTGAAACATAGTTTGCGTGCCAGACAGAATTGTCCGCGATTCTTCCTATTGTTAAATCATGCAGTGTGAAACCTGTCGCCGATCCATCGAGCAGTGTGAACACAGCAGTGACTGAATGCTGGCAATGTTAGTCATTTGTGTGTGAAAAGTGTGAAAAGAACAGTGACCCGACTACTTTGAAAATCATGCAGTCTGAACTCGGCTTTAGCAAGTTTCATGGGTCAAAAAAGGGAAAAAAGTCACAGTTTGTGAGACTCTAGGACAAATATTAAGTTGTTATAGTTTTATTATTATTATTTTAACATAGTGCCATGAGTATGAATAATGGCACAATAACATATTTTCTTCAGACTATCTACAGATTGCATTATAATTTCTAGCAGGACTAATTGTTTTACATTCAGTAGTACAGTGTCTTAAAGGATGTGCTCTCTGTTTGCTTAAAGGCTATGGTGCAGGTTAAACACTACTTTCGATTAATGGGTACGTAAAGCAGTCAAGATATGTATATAAAGTTAGAAATGTCTCCAAAATGGTGTTAAAGTCCAGTTTTTGTAGTTTTTGGTTAGTAACGGTTATTTTTTACGCAATTCGGCGATGACGTCACATGAGGTAGACGTGCTGGAAGGTAGCCTCAGCCTTGCAGCTCAGCTACTAGAACTAGTTCTAGCACTCAGTGACTATGGCTTCTAACTGGGATGAGGAAGAGGTGGAAAGACCCACAGTTAACATTTATGATGGCCCACAGCCATATAATTTCGAACCGTTTAGACGTGACAGGGCGAATGAGGAAATACCGAGAGCCGATGGCAATCAAAGACAAATAAATGCATGGTCAGAGGAGAATGAGTGGAGAGTTGGTGAAGTGTCCTGGTGAGTTGCTACCATTTAGAAACGCAGCAATGACCGCTGGAGCTAGTAGTCTGTGAACAGCAGTGCATACAATAACAACTTTTTTTTTACTGTCAGTGAATAGCACCGAATAAAAGTCAACGTTTTCTTTATATCTAGTGACAGTGATTAGCTATGGGCTAGCTTGACAGTCCCACCTGTGAACCCCTACTGTTAATTTCTAAGCTTTTACCACCTCCTCCGGTGAAAATGTTGTTTGCAAACGTAGCCGACGCCGACGGCTGGTCATGTCTTCAGTGTGATTATTGTTGATAGTGGCAACTAGTTTTCCTCGTGATTAATTGTCATTGACACCGTCAGGCTTACCGGTAGAGGGAGTGAGTAGTATGCGTCTGTGTCGCTGTGTTTGGCAGGTGTCTGTGTGGGCGGTGTCGTCCCATGGAAACTGTGGTGGAGAGCTTGTGTTGTAGAGAGGTGAGAGCGTTTTGGTCGCTGGTCGAGGACCTCACCCCGCGGCCAGCAGATGTAACGTGCCTAACGCAGCATCCTGGATTTGAGGCATGCTGCCTGAATCCGTTTGTGCTACACATAGCATACTCACACTTCAGGCAGGATCATGGTCCCCTTCAAGCCAGCACGCACGAGTATGTTCATGGTTTGTTTACTTTACCAATCTTTTTACACTGAGTCTTTTGAACAACAGCTATAGGTGACAGGAGATGTGTTGCATACACAATAAACATGCATAAGAGACAGGCTTAAAATGACGTTTCCAACCTACTTACAGTTTTAAACTTAAGAATCTTTCCTACTTATCCCTAGGCAATACCGGTACACTGCGTACAGGCAGGCTATACGCTGGGCTTATGGAGTTTTAGGCAGGAGTATAAGGAAGCATCTACCCTCTTGTGTGGTTTCAACCATCAGACAAAAATTTCAAAGTGGTGACCAGACCTATCAGGGCTTTCAATGGCCTCGTTTGGATGAAAATTAATAAAAATAATTGCTTATTCTGTTGTGATCCCCCAATTGCCCTTAAAATGTTATAAAGCACACAGAACACATGAATTTTGATAAGAAAACACAGTTTATTGGCATTGCTTTTAACGGTTACTGAACATTTACTGAACAAGGACGAAGATTACTGACCTGAAACGTTTGCACAGTTTCTTTTGTTTCTCTCACACACACACACACGCAAAAGCACATCAAGCAGACACACAGTGAGCCCAGACAACACCGCACACAGAGGTTGACAAGGCACAGGTAAAATGATTGGTAAATTATTTTGAATTACATACAACAAATTTCATGCAAATAACAGGCAGAGGAGCAGACATGCGGCATGCAGGACCCCTTGAATGGGGTACAGCGACAATTATTGCCACTTACAAAGATGGAAAAAACACATCACAAACCAACAGACTAAAGCCAGCCTGGTACATACATTGTAAATTATCTGGCAAGACAGTCAGAGCTATCAGATTGTAATTAGATATTCTGATTTTCTAACCAGATGGCCTGCTGCGCAAACAAAACCGTACCTGCTTGATCTTAACAAAAGTTCCTTCCTGCTGCACGATGCTACTATCTGACCTCTCACAACAGGCCGGACAGATGGCAAAAAGGCCCATCAGCTCCTCTTGGCAAACAATGAATTTGTCAATGCCACTACAACAACAAAAAATTAGGGAGGGAGGGAGGTGTCATTCAAACTACCAAAGCTACAGTACACAATAAAATGAGCATTCAAAATGGTCTATGTTGGTTTTAAATTATCTCACTTGTGGTGGGGGTCACACGCGTAAGGTGGCTCCTCATCAAACAAGTCCTCCTCATGCATCGGCTCTTCGGGCACCCACGATAAGTCACTAACGACAGAGGCATTATCATCATCTTCATCATCTGTCTGTTCAGGACTAGCGAGGGGAGTGGAGGTTTGTGGGCTGAAAGACGTCTGTGTGCCCACGCTGACCATCTTGGGCTTCAGGTTAACCTGCACAGCTGTGGAGAGGCAGTAAACATACCCAAACATGTGACAATCATAGCAAATCTAAGCGGCTATGTTTTGGTGTAGGCTATGTATTAATTTAATCAATGTGTATGGAAATGTACTGCTTGCATAGATACTGGCAATGATTTAGACAGAATATCTACCACTTAAAATACCCAAGACTTACCGCGAGACCATCGGGGGGGCTTCAAATAACACTGTGTCACAGCGTCAGAAGTGGAGGAGGACAAGGGCTGATCGCCAGTATCGACACTCTCCACAGTGTCTACACTGTCCACGGTCTCCTGCTGTGAGGTATCTGTCATCTTCTTGCCAAAACAAATATAATAAGTGGTTATAAATGTCTAGAGTACATGTGATGGTAACGTTAGTGAATTTACTGAGAGGTAGCTAAACTTTGAAGTGAAAAGTGGATAAACTGTTTCTGATATTCCAGAGGTGGGTAAACTGTGTTTACTTGCGTTTAGCCTCCATTACACGGTCACGGTCAAATATATGTGAAAGAGAACCGTAGCAGTCTAACACAAAACGCAAACACACTATTGTGAAAGCCCATTGCCGATGACGATTCCCGATGTCCATATTATGGACATTTACTTCAGGGCAATTTTGTTTCGGCTCATATTCGTGAATCACGAAATATGCTTTTCTAATTTCAGAATGATCACGCTTGTAGTGGAGGCTGTGTCAAAGGGAACACGGTATGCAAAATACAAACAGAGCTAGCTAAAACGCAGCTTGTAAACATTAACGTTAGCATGATGCTTACCGTGGCAATATATCGCTTGCGGCAGACGGTGTCTCTCGACCTCGGGACAGGACAAGCAGAGAGGTTTGCATTCACAGACGGCACGGCGGTAGGAATTAACTTAGCCATCCTCATACTTTTTAAAGAAAGTGCGACCATCTTGGCATCCCCTGAGTGGTAATCCTCCTCTTTGAAATGCGCGCTGCATATTCTCGAGTAGGCGGTGACAGAGCTAGCTGAAAAATCTGCCCGCCTAATCTTGACAAATTGCATCCCAGCTTCGGAAGATCCCTTTGTCCTTGGGGAAACAATGGACCCTATGTCCAGTTTTGCTGGAGTTCTTGCACCCGCCACAAACACAGTAATAAACCATGTTGTCTATTTATTCTCTACTCTTTCTCTAAGCTATCTGTTATGCTATGCTATCTCTGACTATATATTTATGCTATGCTATGATATCTATCTATGTATGTATCTATTTATCTATCAATCTATCGATCTCTTTCACTAGCTACTAACACTACTCGTCTCACTCTCTCAATGGTATTAAAGCGGGCTTTCGTTTGTCGTCCAAAAGCGAGTACCTCATGTGACGTCATGCAATGCATTGTGGGAGAAACAAGATTCATTGCTAACCTGTAGCTAACCGCTAAGATATCGCCTACTTTTCCTTATTATATTTCTTTTTTGTAATACCCTACAACATCAAATACAATGGATAGCTGTTTAAATGTTTATTACGAACTAGAAAATTGCCAGAAAAGAAAAAAAAAAAAACCTGCAACATAGCCTTTAAAGGGATACTTAACCCCAAAATAAAAGCTGTCACCATTTACTCTCCTTCATGTCTTTCCTAAACCATGAGACATTGGTTAATCTTAAAGTGACACAACTAAAGATATAGATGTTAGAGGAAGGATATGAATGGTAAAGAAGACAACTACTGTGGAAACACAGAATTATGTTTTTATTGTTACTGACACATGGTTTAGAACAAACTAAAAACTAACAAACAAAAGAAAAGCTTCAAGCAGAGAAAACATCAAATGTTAAACAGTGAAAAACCCCCACAAACTAAACAGACAGAGTTGTAAACAGATAACTATTTACATTTTACTGCTTTACTGAATGAACCTTTAAAAACACGGCGGTTTATGTGTTTTAAAATTAGCCTCATGGGCAGCTGGAGATCAGGTCATCCTCATTGAGTAGATGCTCTCAGGTATTGCATACACCACGGAGTCACTTGTGAGGAAGATAACTTCCACTTCAGTTTCTTGGACCTGCCCCATAGCAATCTGTAAGTTTTACAAATAAATAAATAAATAAAATAAAATGAGTCCTGGAAGTTTAAAGTTTTACACTGCATCCCAATTCAATTGCTTGTACTATATCCAAAAAATATGTACACTTAAGAGTACATACTTTAGAGTGTGTAGTAAAAGCTGCCAAAGTTTGAGACCTACTACTTTGTCGTAATTGCACCTATTAGTTATGCGCACCCTGTTATCATTTAAAGTGTGTAATGCAGATTAGAGACCCAGTGAGTCAATGTATTGATAAATTAGGTAGATTTTCTTTAAAGCATACTTATGAATAAGCTACTGAGTCATCTAGAGTCTCTAACCTGCATTACGTACTTTAAACTGCCCAGTCAATCATCTCATCACAGTTAATATCCTCCACATTAAATGTTAGTGTTAGAGTGTCTTATATCTGGACTTCAAATTTTGTCTTGAAACGATTATCTCGGTACTTTTGGAAAACTTATATCAACATACTACAGTTTGGGAAGCTAATCATAGTTTTGAATACTGTTTCATGATTAGGTTTGATTATCATGTCAAGTCAATGATTCGATTCAGTTCGATATAATAATGCATCATGATTATATCAAATTTAATTTGTGCATTTTTATTAAATTATACATGCAGGCTACTTTTTAACATAATTACGTCAATTAATTAATTATTGTCAAGTATCAAACAAAGTAAATATAGCTTGATTCATTTATTGTTTATAACTGGCTTTTCTTCATGGGATTAGTGTTTTATGGACATAGTAGATGGATTAGTTGTGCATTATGTACCTTCACAGAGGTATATATGGAAGACTGAACTTTTCCCCGGCCGTCGTTGAGGATGCGGGGACGAAGATGGGTGATGACCACATCCTCTCCTTCACACAGGTCCCACAGTGCCTCTTCCCTCCACAACGACACCTCGAAAACCTTTTCACCACACTTCAGGTGAAGATCCAGGACGGGAACGTGGGTGTGTCATCCTCACCCCACGCAGCTAGAAGATTAAAATTCAACTGAGTGTAGCATTTCACAATCCTGTTCCTGGAATATTTATTTTATTAAATTCACCAAATTTAGGTTAATTAATCTTCGATTAGGGAACACATTTGTTATTAACTTATTGATTATTAGCATGTATATTACTAACATATTGGCTGTTTATTGGTTCTTACAAAGATATATAGAAAGAAAAAATGTGTTGTTAATCATGCAGTGCTACTCCACATTTATTTAAAATTATTCTAAATTCTAAATCTTTATACATGGTGTTGGTGAAGATTTTCTGATTTAGCTTCTGCATCATTAACTTTACTATGTTAAATGGAAAATATGTGTCTTTATATTATTTAGTTTTTCAGAATTACTTTAGCACTTATTTTCTGAACCTTATTTTCAAAACTTCAATTCAATTGAAAGTTTATTTGTAGTGCTTTTTATGATACAAATCATTTTTATGTCTGATTCCTTTGTTTTTCTTACATTTTTTATGTTTGATTTCTTAAAGTCAGTTCACTCTCTATGCTAGGTAACTTGGAGCTGGAAAAGGATGATAGAGAGGTAATACTGTTAAACTGGTAAGTTACTTAAAGGGTTAGTTCGCCCAAAAATGAAAATTATGTCATTAATAACTCTAACCCTTATGCTGTTCCAAACATGTAAGGCCTCCTTTTATCTTCGGAACACAGTTTAAGATAATTTAGATTTAGTCCAACAGCTCTCAGTCCCTCCATTGAAGCTGTGTGTACGGTCTACTGTCCATGTCCAGAAAGATAAGAAAAACATCATCAAAGTAGTCCATGTGACATCAGAGGGTCCGTTGGAATTTTTTGAAGCATCGAAAATACATTTTGGTCCAAAAATTGCAAAAACGACGACTTTATTCAGCATTGTCTTCTCTTCCGTGTCTGTTGTGAGAAAGAATTCAAATCAAAGCAGTCTGGATATCCGGTTCGCGAACGAATCATTCAGTTCACCAAATCGAACTGAATCGTTTTAAACGGTTCGCATCTCTAATACGCATTAATCCACAAATGACTTAAGATGTTAATTTTTTTAATGTGGCTTACACTCCCTCTGAGTTCAAACAAACCAATATCCCGGAGTAATCCATGCACTCAAACAGTACACTGACTGAACTGATGTGAAGAGAGAACTGAAGATGAACACCGAGCTGAGCCAGATAATGAACAATAGACTGACTCGTTCACGAGTGAAGAACCGGTTGCATCGGTGTTCAGATCACCAGTAGTTGTTTTGGGCAGTTTGATTCAATTAACCGGTTGAAGAAAGCGGTTCACCGTTTTTTTTGTGCTCGACATAATGGCGTCATTTGCAATGATTGCCCTTGATTCAAGCCTTCGGTTTACCTGGGCTCATAACACTAGCACAGAATCAGTTCAGAATCAATCACCAAAAGAATGAGTTCGGTTCAGACGCTCTGTGTGTCGGTCTGCGTCATGCTGAATCACACATGCACAGTATCATCAGCTCCTCGGTTCACGAATCGGACGCGTCTGACAGAAACGGTTCTTGACTCGTGAACGAGTCAGTCTTTCGTTCGTTATCTGGCTCGGTGTTCATCTTCAGTTCTCTCTTCACAGCAGTTCAGTCAGTGTACTGTTTGAGTACATGAATTACTCCGAGATATTGGTTTGTTTTAACTCAGAGGGAGTGTCAGCCACATTAAAAAAGTGAACAGCTTAAGTCATTTGTGGATTAATGCGTATTAGAGATGCAAACCTTTTAAAATGATTCAGTTCGATTTGGTGAACTGAATGATTCATTCGCGAACCAGATAACCAGCTGCTTTGATTTAAACTCTCTCTCACAACAGACACGGAAGAGAAGACAATGCTGAATAAAGTCGTCGTTTTTGCTATTTTTGGACCAAAATGTATTTTCGATGCTTCAAAAAATTCTAACTGACCCTCTGATGTCACATGGACTACTTTGATGATGTTTTTCTTACCTTTCTGGACATGGACAGTAGACCGTACACACAGCTTCAATGGAGGGACTGAGAGCTCTAGGACTAAATCTAAAATATCTTAAGCCTTGAAATTCTGCATAATTAAGGGCGTGGCCACTTGGGTGACAGGTTGATTGACGTTGCTATCTGTTAGCCGTCACGTCACGTCAGCCGCTGAACTTGTTGTTGGTACACGATCCGTTCCACCTGCACGATCCGTTCTACGCATGCGCGTAATTACGTAGTAGAAAACGTCACTGTTTTCCTACACTATCGGTACCTACTAAAACACTTGACGGCAAGGCGGCACAACTTGCGGCATATTTTATGTAACGTTAGTTGTATTGTGTTTAACATTTAACAGCTTTTAAATGTAGCTTACGCTATGCATTACTATGTGTTTACGTGGTTGCCAATCCAAAATAATAAAGGATTTGTGAGTCGTTACATGAAAATACATGATCACTTTCCTCCATACATTGCGATTCATTGCTGGTATTAGGCTTAATTTACTTAACTTGCCGTGTTTTGGTCTGAGGTCAGTAGTATTGTCAAAGGCTGTTTGTGTAGTTTTTTTATTTGTTTATTAAAAGCTGCTAATCGAACTGGCGTCATTCTACCAACTCATCTGTCAGTTAAATAAAATAACTGCTCTTGAGCCGTTTGTCAATTTAATCAGACTGAATAAGCTTCTTTTTGCACTAAAAATATTTTATCTGCACTGTTTGTTCACTTCACTGGTTTGCACTCGATCTGCCTTCTGCCGCTTTATTTAACTTGATTTTTAATTTTATTATGTCTTTTTTACATTCCCTTATTGTATAGTTGTATCTACATTTTATATTTGACCTAGATTTTTAGGCTGTACTGTTAATGTTATCTGTATGCACCGGAGGGTCTTCGATTCTCTGTATGTATGTACTGTACATGTGGAAGAATTGACAAAGCAGACTTGACTAATAGTTAACCTTTAAGTTAGTAATTTTGTATTAGTATGGGTCTATATAGACTAATATATAGACTAATATATATATCGATCGAAGTGAGGGAAATAATCCCTTCAATGTTGTTTACAGAAGCCAACAAGGAACATAATGCATTTCTGCCAAGACTATCTGCACTTAAATGAAGAAAGAGCTACAAACAAGTGTGGGGAAACGTTATAGAGTATTTCAAACTGACAATGGAAATTACTTGAAAGAAGCATGTGTGCAAACAGAAGTTTTATTTAAGAGTAAAAATTATCTCTGACTTTCTCTCTCACACACACAAACACTCTCACCCTCTCTCACACACACAGACTCTCTCTCTCTCCCTCTCTCCCACCCACTCCCTCCCCCTCTCTCTCACACACTCTCCCTCTCACACATACACACACACACTCTCTCTCTCTCGCTCTCTCTCTCTCACATAAACACACACTCTCCTACCCTTCCTCTCTCTCCCACACACACACTCTCCTACCCTTCCTCTCTCTCTCTCTCTCTCTCTCTCACACACACACACACACTCTCTCTTGCTCTCCCCCTCTCTCACACACACACACTCTCTCTCTCCCCCTCTCTATCTCTCACACACACACACACACACTTCCTCCCTCATACTCACACAGTGTGTGGGTCACTGTGCAGGCCAACTCCAGCATTTACTCTCAGGTTGAGGGTGTCTTTGCAAATAATCATAAAGGTTTCCATGTCCTTGATTTTTTCAAAAATTAATGTGAAGGGCTCCATAGCATCGCACTGCATTGACTCCAGCACCCTCCATGCTTCCCTTCGGTCATCATGATCCATGAACGTATGTTGGCTCTTGCATCTGGCCAGTGAAAAGCCCAACACTGTTCCTCACAATGTATTCTGCCTCGTACATATGTTTTAATTTAATGTGAGGGGCAGCTCCTCCACTTCTACCTGTTCCTCCTATGATAAAATAAAATATCAAAAATTAACCTGTTATGTGTCACTCACGTTTTTGAAGATAGACATGAATGTGAATGATACAAACCTAAATTTTTATAATTCATGACTGAAAACATTTTGTTATGGTTTGAATATTATTGTTGTATTTTCATTTAAACCATAACATGCACAAAGTAAATAAAGGTAGGTCTCAAATAATTAGAATATTATGAAAGTTTGTCAATTTCAATAATTCAAATGTAAAACATGAATCTCATACATTATATATAGTTGTATATACAGCAGTGTATAAAACTGTTACAGGCACCGACATAATATTTCGGTCTTCATCGCGGCACAGAATAACAAAATACATCCATAAGAACCCGTTTGTTATTTAATATACATAAATTAAAACAGTGGACAGTATAGGAGTTCATCATTTGTGCTCTGCATTAGGCTATGTGTGAATAATCAGAAAATAAAAACTGCATGTAGAAGTGAAGAGGTTTGCTCCAGTCATGTAAACATCTTACTGCGATTAACTCCTTACTCTGATCATTGGAAAGAATCGCATTATTGGTGTACATCTGACCCACCTTGACTTGAACAGTTTGTTATGATCTTCTATTTTTGAATATATCATATGATGTAACATGTTGTATAAATCTATATAATGTATCGGTTTCAAGTTGTACATTTAAAGGGTTAGTTCACCCAGATAGCACATTTATGTAATTAATAACTTACCCTCATGTTGTTTCAAACCCGTAAAACCTCTGTTTATCTTTTGAACACAGTTTAAGATATTACCGGATATCCAGACTGCTTTGTTTGGAACTCTCTCTCACAACAGACACGGAAGAGAAGACAATGATGAATAAAGTCGTAGTTTTTGCTATTTTTGGACCAAAATGTATTTTTGATGCTTCAATAAAGACCCTCTGATGTCACATGGACTGCTCTGATGATGTTTTTCTTCCCTTTCTGGACATGGACAGTAGACCGTACACACAGCTTCAATGGAGGGACTGAGAGCTCTAGGACTAAATCTAAAATATCTTAAACTGTGTTCCGAAGATAAACGGAGGTTTTACAGGTTTGAAACAAAATGAGGGTAAGTTATTAATTACATAAATGTGCTATCTGGGCGAACTAATCCTTTAATTCAGTAATTCACACACTTTTGCACAATATTCAATTTTTTTGACCTACCTATATAGAATGCATAAGTAAAAATGGTTACCTGGTTTGGCCATACCTTGACTATTTGGGGTCGATAAATCCTAAAAATAGGTGGTAGGTTGCCTGCCATCAGCTGTTCTGCCTCCTCTGTCCAGAAGGCAAAGCGCTGCCCAAATTTCTGCCCATGCCTATTCAAAAGTATGGTACTTTTAAATGTAGCATAATTGTAAAGCAGAGCAGTGTTTCTCTGCTTGAAATGTGTCCTACCTTGCGATCGAGAATTTCTCCAGAATCTGGATACACCACCACTTACGAATAGATGGGATGTCAGTCTGTAATACACATGTAATATTGGAGTCTTGCATTGTTTGTTTCTTAACATTCTTGGATACATACATTCCATGAATTACAACTTACATCCAAAAAGTGAAACATGGCACCAGTACAGATGCAGAGGGCATACTGTTAAACCCTGTCCATGGTCGCCCTCACGCACCCATGGTTCCCTGTGCCAGGGTTGTTGTGGCACTCCTCCAGGACAGCCCGCCTCTGCTCATCAGACAGCACAACCAGTCTCATGAATTGTGCACTGGGGCCAGTGTAGAATAATTTATTTTCTGTGATAGACAAACAAAGTTTTTACATAATGATTTTGCTGCTTTGTTTGGTATTACAATACAGCACTTACGTGCATGTGCCTTTGTTCAGGGATGCAAACACGTGTGGTGAAAAATGTTGGGGGTTACTATGTCTGACTAGATGGAACGTTACTAACATGCTCACATGTGTTAACTAAAACAATGCTAATATTAGGGCTGGGTATTGTTCAAACAATTTTGATACCGGTTCCTGAACGATACTTTTTAGATACCAATTTTATGAAATCCATTTTTAACAAGATTACATAACACATTACCTCAGAAAACTTTTTATTTTTCAGTTTGACTCATGCTCCTTAGATAGTGCACTTTTTTAATTTTTTATAAAGAGCTCATGATCACCAAAGCTGAATTTGTTTGATCAAAAATAAAGTAAAACTTGTAACACTGTGATATAGTATTATATTCAAATAAGATTTTAAATTATATTTCACAATGTAATTTATTCCTGCGATGTCAAAGCTGAGTTTGCAAAATCATTACTTCAGTGTCACATTTCCTTCAGAAATATAAAAACAGTTTGCAACTTTATATTTTGGAAACTATGATAAATGTTTTCATGATTCTTTGAATTAGAATTTCAAAAGAACAGCATTTATTTGAAACAGAAATCGTTTGTAACATTACACGTTAAGTTCATGATTCCTTACTGGAAAAAAAATCTGACTAACCAACACATTTTTGAATTATTGCAATATAAACACTGTCAGCGTGATCAACAAAGTATCCTCTTCATTTACCAGTCGGAGACGGAAAAACTTTCTGCTCTTATGTTTACTCCGTGCACTGTCAAGGTCTTCATCACATCTGTCATGGTACCAGTCTTTGGAGTAAGCATTTTACTGCAAATACTGCATCGCGCGCTGTTGGCATCGAGACTTTTCCAAATTTTTAGTGTGTGTGAGTGTGTGTGTGTGTGCGCGCGCCTCATAGGAGTATGTTTTAGGTGTGTCGTTGAGCATTTCTTACGTATTTGTTTAAGCACTGATATTGACGAGTTAACTCTTTAGGTATTGGAATCTGATACCAAACAAGAAGTCATTTTTTCGATAGTATTGAGGCAATTCGGTCGGTAACGTTACCTAAAAAGTATCGAACTCGGTACCCAGCCCTAGCTAATATTATTTCAAATTCCCACACTCACTTACCTCTTATAACGAAATTTGCAGCCATTCGTGAGACCTTCTTCTTTAACACCGTATCCACTAACCCGTCAACCAAATATTGCCTAACGGCATCGTAAAGGGCAAACTTCTAATTCCTTCCGCTGAACTCCATTTTCTTTCGCGGTGAGGGAATTAAGTCTCGCGGTACAAATTTGCGCATGCGTGGAACGGATCGTGCAGCGTCGTAAATCGTCACAAAACAGAATTACCATTTGCGCATGTGCGTTTTCTACTACGTAATTACGCGCATGCGTAGAACGGATCGTGCAGGTGGACGGATCGTGTACCGACACTTGTCATCTCTGCCGTGTTTCTGCCTTTGTTTTAAACATTCTATGTTTGTTTTCGTGATTATTTCTTAAAATCATCAAATAAAACGTCTTGTTGTGCGGTTAATTGTATTAGCAGACCATCCAAGTCTATGATCCTTTTTTTCCGGTGAGTGATATTGTAATGTAATTTTATTTATTTATCTATTTATTCTTTATAACGGGGATTTAAAACTTTACACTCCAGAATCAAACAGACTGTGATTAGCTGTAACGTTATTTAACGACTGTAACATTATTTAACGCCCGTATTTAACAACAATTTTTAAGTGTTTTCCTTACACTGAACACCATTAACTTTAGACTATGAGAAAACACTTCGACTTAAACCAAATAAAACTGTTTTAAAAGACGAAACTCAGTAAGAACATGATTAATAAATAATACTATGTACAGACAAGCACTGTTTTAATGCATTAAGCCATGTAAGTTAAGCGTTTTCCTTATAACGTTTATTTCTATGGGAGGAAACCGCCAGATGCGTGTTGCGTTCGTATTCTGGACTCATCTGCTTGTCTGTACATAAGTAGGCTATGATTTATTAATAACGTGTTTTCTGAGTTTGGTCTTTGAAAAACACTGTCTTAATGCATTAAGCCAAATTAAGTTTTTAAAAATATCCCAAACAGAATGAGGACCGTGATGGCCTCCACCTTTTTTAAGCCAAAAAAACACTTTTATTCTGAGCATTTTAATACTAAAGTCATTGAATTGTTTACATGCAAAAGAGTCTGTGAAAGAGGTAACTATCTATTTGTCTGTGTAAAGTTTTCCACTAGGTGATCACGACCCTCTCAGACTAGACCCGTGGATGCTCAACATGAAACGACAGAACTGGACTCCTAACAAGGCTTCTCGTCTGTGCAGTGTACACTTTGAGATAGGGCTGGACGATTATGGCCTAAAATCGATTAATTGAACATTTTACCTCGATTACGATTAATGAACGATTATTTTGTTTCTGTTTAGTTTTTTTGCCCTCATAGTTCACTGACAAGGTTTGTACTGTAAATACGATTGACTTTCAGCAGTTATTTTATCTATGTTCATAACATTTCTTACTAAGGTTTGGGTATTGTATGAATTTTATCGATTCCTAGTTTAGATTCCAATAAGATAAAAAATCCAATATAAAAAATGTTTAGATGTCAAACATCTTTACAAAGCCTTCTGTTGCAGCTGAATAACTTGAGCAAAAATCAGCAGCCTACAAAACACTGCAAGAGGAATATTGCCTGTGATTTAAAAAAAATACCACAGCAAAAACAACTAGATTAATATAAATTTCAAAGTGTTAAAGACAAGTAATAAGATAGGTCAGTAATAAGAAAGGAACAAACAAATAAATTAGCAATATCATAAATTACTATACTATACTTACTATATTTACATTTGGTCCCCATAATGTGATAAATTAGTAAAAAGAATAGATGATTTATTAATTATTTAATAAAATTATTTAAGTTATGTTCTAATTTTAAATGTTTATTCATGTAAATTCTGCGTGACTGTGACGTGTTTAAATGGGCGTGCGTGCTGAACATTCGAGTTTCATTCAAACACTGGAGCGGAGGGAGTTGCCATAGAAACGGAGCGCCAACACAACAACTGACAAGCAGAGAATCACTGACTTTTGCTGCTGTTTTCAAAGATTTCGGTAAGTGTAGTCCCTAAAATCACAAAGATATTACCAGGGCTCTCAAGTCTCACGCATTGGGCGTGAGACACACGCATTTCAACCCGTTCACACGCCACACCTTGTATTTCTCACGCAGAGACATTACGAGGATAACGCCCACCAAGTTGCGGCGCTATTTTTTAAACAGTGAACAGGTAGATGAATCAAGTAAGTTCCCCACAGAGCTTTGAAGGCCCTGACACGCACCAGTTAATCAAATAAAAAAAATAATTACGGAACAGCCAATCATAAAAAAGCATTGCTGTATCTGGGTAAGATTTTCACAGGCTCATGCGCGACACAGATTCAGATGTTCGCTGAAGTAACTTGGGTAACGTAACGGTTACAGAAGAGGACAGCGGCTGTCACTTTTATAATTTCTACAGACTTATCAACGTGGGAGAAGAACATCCTAAGAATACAGTACGTCATCTCATCATTGCTGGGGAATATAACGTTATGTGTCCAGACAGCTGGTACACAGTTTGCAGTTTGATCAGACTATCAGGTGAATTAGCCTATAAAAAAAAAAAAAAAGTAACACTAGCCTGTTGATTCCCTGCTAGTTCTATTTTAAGAAATTCACAAAGTATTGGCCAAGACAATGACCCCAATTTTTTAAATATAAAGTCTAAGATATGTTTTGGTCTGATGGGTTATTTTTGCGCCTATTATTAGCCCACTATTATTTTGTATAGCTATACGTTGAAGAGGCTGGGTGGCTACTCTGACAGTTTTATATAAGAGACTTCTATAATAGGCCTATCCATATTGGGAAAAAATTACATTGCAATATTTTATTTTTCTGCGATATATATTGCGATATGAAATCTAATCAAATTTTTTCTTACAAACAAAAATGGGGTGAGCAGATTTACATTCTCATTTTAAATGATTTAAACATCGACACCATCGTGTCAATTGATTAATATGCGCGAGGGAGAGAGCAAGACAGCGCTCCTGTTGTTTGAAGCGCTCTCTCCCTCTCTCTCTCCCCCTGTCTCTCTCTCTCGCGCGCGCAGTCTTTCTCGCGCTCTTTCTCTCGCTCTCTCCCTCTCGCGCGCTCTCTCTTTCTCTCACGGTCTGCGCGAATCGCATTCGTCAAGGGCCGGGGAGCAGCTTGCAGTTCCACAGTTCAATTCAATTAAATTCAAGTTTATTTGTATATCGCTTTTTACAATACAAATCGTTATAAAGCAACTTTACAGAAAATTATGTTTCAACAATATTTAGTAGTAGCTTATGGTGGTGACTGTCAGTTTGTGCACGTTTGATAGGATTTTTAGAAAAATCAATACAAGACGTAATCAGCCAGACGATGAACATTATTAATATTATTAATTAATAATTATTATATGATACAGTCACACTTGTAGCAATAATTGTTAGTTCTGTTTGTTGATTCAGGGTTAGCATCATCTGAGGTCCTCTGAGGGTCAGCATCATCTCTTCTCAGGTGTTCTGGATCCAGACTGGAGCTTGTGTAAATCCCGTGGCAAAACATAGAAACAAAATAGAGACATCATTAGCATAGCACACCCTACATCCACATCCTGCAATGTGACTATAGTGGATTCTTACATCGCGATATCGATGCTTAAACGACACATTGTGCAGCCCTTTATTTTTAGTTTTTTCTTTCTTTTTATTTTTACTGAACAACCTCCTGGTCCCCATTGTGAAAACGTTCTGCCTAGGCTATTTCATTATATTTTATCCAATGTAAAATATTGATTATTGCATTTGTCAAAATTTCAAAGATGTCAGGGAAGAGGCAAAGGAGCATTCTTTCATGCTTTGCTCTTAAAGATCAGCTCCCTAAAAAGGTGGCTAGGTCAGAGGAGGAGACTGTGGAGAAGACAGTAGTGGAGGAGGCAGTTAGGGTGCCAGTAGAGGATGGGTCCATGGAAGAGACTGAGGAGGACACCATAAAGGAAACCATGGAGAACCCACTGGAAACAGGGAGAAAGAGAGGGTTAAGTGGAGCAGCCACCTATAGGTGTTCCTTTAAGAAGGAGTGGTCAACCCGATGGCCATTCATCACAATGGGAACCAGCAGCTCTTTTTACTGGTGCTCAGTCTGCAGACAAGAGAGCTCCTGTGCCCATCAAGGTGTGAGGGACATAAGCAGGCATGTGGAAAGCAAAGGACATCGAACCAAAGAACAGGCTCTAAAATCAGCCAGCAGTGTTGCACAGGTCTACACACCAGCAACTTCTGTTGGAGGCATGAGTGTACAAGAGGCCAAGGTACATAGCAAAGGAAAACCAAAAGGCTGTTGGCAATGTTTGATAAATTGCATTTTCCTTTAAAATTGTAGGTTATATTACACTGAACACTTATCTAATGCTTTATGAGTTATTTAATTAATTGTTTCTGTTGCAGACCAGGAGGGCTGAGGTGAAGGTTGCCATTGCAATGGTGCAGCACAATGTTCCATTTGCCGTTGCTGACCATTTCAGCCCCTTGTACAAAGAATGTTTTAGAGACTCCCCCACGGCTCAGAGCTTTAAGAGCGCAAGCACCAAAACAACGCGCATCATAAATGAAGCAGTGGCACCTCATTTTAAGAAGGAACTGGTGATGAAGATGAGAGAGAATCCCTGCACACTTGTCACAGATGGCTCAAATGACACTGGTATGAGTTTAACAACTACCAGTTATTTGTATTTTTTATCCATTTCTACATGCACACTCATACAATTTTTGAACAACATGTTGGTTTAGTTATGCACTTTATTGTTACAGGTCTAGAGAAGATGAATCCCCTCACAGTACGAATATTTGACAGCAACAAAGTTGTGCACAGATTCTTTGATATGTGCACCACAAGTGGGCGGAACTGTGGAACTGCTGAAGTGATTTATAAAAAAATCAATGACACCCTGCAGGAAAGCAACATCCCTTGGAGAAACTGTGTAGGTCTCTCTATTGACAATGCTCCTGTATATACAGGTGCCAACAATTCAATTGCAGCCAGAATGCTTAGGGAAAATGGCAGCATTTACATACATGGATGCCCCTGTCATATTATCCACAACACTGCCAAACAGGCAGGGCAGAGGTTTTTGGAAGTACGTTCAAAATGTACACTTTATATTACCAATCTGTTAAGTCCAATGGCAAGTTAAACAGTTTGCTGATAGTGTTGTATTAATTATTGGAATTTATGTATTTCAGATATCCGGTTTTGATCCTGAAGATCTGGCGGTGGATGTTGGGTATTGGTTTAAGGGAAGCACCAATCGTAAAGGTTACCTGGCAGGTTCGTGGTTCAACCAGCTCTACTTTTATACAACAAAATGCAGACTTTTTTTATATTGATGGTATATATATTATTATTATTATTATTATTATTATTTTTCTTTTCTTTTTTTTTTTCAGAATTTTTTGAATTCCATGACAGTGAGTATATGGAAATGCTGCTGCACATTTCAGTGCGATGGTTGAGCCTGGAGAGGTGTATAACCCGAATTCTGCGACAGTATGGGCCACTTACCAGCTATTTTAAATCTTTAAGTATGTTGCTTATTTCAATGACAGGAGTACAGGTGCATTACACCAAACTAAATATAAATTTTTAAGCACAATCTGTTTTTATTTACAGATGAGAAACAACCAAGGTTTAGAAGGCTGGTGGATGCTTTTTCCAAGCCCCTGACTGAAGTTTACCTCCTTTTCTATCAAGCGATGCTGCCAATATTCTCCACACTGAACCTCCTCCTCCAGAGGGAAAGGTCTTCCATCTTCCAGCTCCATGGAGAGGTAACATGCAAGGGTTGGCCATCCTGCTGCTTATTTTTCATTGGCTGATATGTCCTTTTTCAAGTAATACATGGAAATCTTTTATGAACTACAAATTTGCAGATGACAAAGTTCATCCTGAAACTGTTTGCAAGGTTCATGAAGCCGTTAGCACTACAGGGCCGACAAGTCCATGACATCCTCTACATGGACCCACTAAACCAACTGCCAGGTAAAACTTCCAAGTCTCACATGAGATAGACCTGTACTTTTTGGGAATATTGTTACTGGGTAAGTTGAGTGATATCTCTGATGTTATGGAAAAGGCATAAAATGTGTGTAGGCATACAATGTTTATGTAAGACCCCACCACCTTTAATGTTGAGGAGTTTTGGGGGAGTAT
Organism: Carassius auratus; assembly: GCF_003368295.1. NCBI lineage: Eukaryota > Metazoa > Chordata > Actinopteri > Cypriniformes > Cyprinidae > Carassius > Carassius auratus. Next base: position 54,872 of record NW_020527556.1, on the reverse strand, counting down.
GTCCTCAATCAAGTGCAAAGTAAGACATATTTGGCATCACATGACATACAACTGAAATCATAAAAGCAAAGCATTTGAGTAATAGAGGCTCTTGGTTCCTTTTTTCAAAGGTGACCAGTTTGAGCCAGTTTGGGAGGCTTTCTAAAATAGCGTCATTGGTGTTAGTGCTCCCTCATTCAAATGCCGACGCTGAAAGGGTTTTCTCCATGGTGGGATTGAACAAGACTAAAACCAGGAACAGCTTAGCACTTGATGGAACCCTGTCATCCATCATGACAGTAAAAATGGCTGGCCTGGAACCACAGTGCTTCAAATGGGAGCCACCAACCCCTGTGCTAAAGGCCTCAAAACCAGCTACAAACACCTACAATAAACAACACTGACCATTCTCTCTCTCTCTCTCTCACACACACACTCACACACAAATAAATAAATGTTGAATTAAATAAATATTATTTCATTTGTAAGAATATGTGTCATTTATGAGTACCTGCCGCCGCCAAAATCTCACTCTAAACTCATTTCAAAACTTGAGAGCCCTGATGATGCATTGTTGTAGATTAAACTACCCAACAGTGTATTAGTAGGCAACTTTAAATTGAATAACATTGAACATATTTAGAAATTAAACAAATTATTTTTCAGAACAATAATGTACATACCTTTACTTTTACTCTCAATACCCAAAGTATATTAGAGTATGCAAGATAATACTTCTACTTAAAGGATAGTTCAACTAAAAATTACAATACTGTGATCCTTTGCTCAACCAGTTGTTCCAGATTTGTAATTTTCCTTTTTGGGTAAACTATCCCTTCAGCTAAGGTTTTAAACATGACTAGTAGATTTTAGCCAATATGGTATTGGTAGTTACTAAAAGTAGTTTACTTAAGTATCTCAATATTTCTTCAACTAATTACATTGTCATGGAGCTAAACAATTTCTCTTTTCCTTCTTTCCCTAAATCAGACTGTACCCCTGTACTGCAGGATAAAGCTGAATGTGGCAGCGCTGGACAGGTGTTTAATGGTTTAAGCCCTGACAGTGCTGCTGGATCTTCTGAGAAGTGAACGCCAACAGTGATGGGTGCCACAATCCAGACCCTGGTGTTTCTCTTCTGTCCGCCAGTGATACATCATAAAGATGGTCTCCAGAGTGTTTGACATGTGCCTCGTTCCACTGTCACTGCATTGTCCTCCGAGTCTCTGCTTCACCAAGAGATTCACCTCCTGAAGACCTCAGAACACATGGAAGCAGCGCTGGGCTCAAACTGATGTTGTTTTTCTGATTTTAAACCTAAACTATGCTGTAAATGGTTGTAAAAAGTACTTTCAATTATAGAGAAATTTGTTTTAATGTGTAAAAAAAATATTTACAGGATGAAAAAAATAAAATAATCTTTTGAGAAAAAATTTATAAGCTGCATTAAACAAATTAACAATGTACATAAGTACTTTTATTTACACGTGAAAATGCAAAAAAAAAAAAATATACAAAATGTACTCCTTTACAAACAAATTACACACAAAAAAATGAATAATGTATAGGTCACAGGTCGGAGCGGACCACAGATGTTGTGAGTCACGCCCCTTCCTAGTTTCCACCTCTAGGAGGTCCCAAGAACACCCCAATGACCAGACACACGAGAAGACGGTAAGTAAATATTAAAACAAACTTTAGTAAATGACTAAAAAAAATGGTATGGGGAAGGGAGGCTAAAATCCAAATCTCCAATTGGAGAGTCTCGAGTCTCTTAGACTCTGTCACGGGAGATCTCAGGTGAGTCCTTCACTCCTCTTTCCTTCTGGCTATGTGACGACAATCAGCTTATTCACAAGTGCCCCTTTGTTCTGGCTTGCAGGAAGACTGTCCAGGGCCCTCTCCTTTCCTGGACGTAACAGATACAAGTGGTGAGTATTGAGAGTTTGAATGCACGATGGATACCTGCTTCTACTCGTGGCGAACTCCGAGGCGGCCCAGCGAGTTGGACTCCCGGTCGTCCAAATGCTGGTGGAGCGTACAATGGCTGCCGGGATCCGACTGAAACCGTACTGGTAAGTGTACGGGGGAGGGCGGGGGGGGTTCCGCGGTTTCTGTATCCTGAGTGACGGGTCGACGTTCAGGTAGACGCTTCAAAGGGACCCGCTAGATCTGCACAAGAACATACAGGTAAGTATAACAGGACTGGACACGGACGGTGGACAGAGGGGCCCCTGGCTCTTCACTCGGGGCACAGGTAAGTCTGTAGAAAAGACCACTGGGGCTTCACTTGGGCATACAGGCGAGTGTACAACACAATATGCTGGCTTTAGCTTTGGGCATAAGGCAAGTACATCAAAGGTGACTGGGACTTCACTTGGGCATACAGGCGAGTGTACAACACAATATGCTGGCTTTAGCTTTGGGCAATAGCTTACGGTGAATATACAGGGAAACAGGAAGTGATGTAACTCACAGACCTTTGAGGAAATAGACGTCAGGCGTTCCTTTTCTGAGGCTTCAACCAACTGCTGATAGAGATGCGGATCGAAAGCTGCTGCTGCGCTGGGCCGAACACGGCCTCCGCTGGTGTCACACACAGGTAAGTTGTTTCACCCGGGGTGTGCTACACTGGGTGGGTCGAACGCTTCCCTCTTCTTTCTTCCAACCGACAGGGCAAGAGATCTAGACAGGGGCGAACCTTTGAAGAACTCCACAGCAGGTAATAATACACGCACAGCTGATTTCCTCCTACAGCAGCCTACTCCTCACCGTTAATACTTCCCACTATATCCACACTGTTCTTACTTGAAATTGTTTTCTGCCACCGTCACGTGGAGAAGGGTTAGGTGTCGTCGACGGCATATAATTGGAGATGTTTTCTTCGCCCGCCTCAGTACTCACTTCCTTCACAGGATTTAGTCAGGCCTGAAAGGTGGTTGTTGACGACACAAACACAGCACCACATTGAAATTTTCAAGTGTATACACTCACAGCAAAGGACAAAGACTCACCCACTGCACTTCACACACTCTTGGTGAATTTAGGGTCAAAACCCCGTCTGACAGGAGACTCGTCCTGGAAATCGTAGAGACACTGATACGAATATTCAGATTTAAACATCGCCGCCACGACACCCCAACGTCTTCTCTCGCTCACTGGTCCCGGCGCACCCACAATCCTCCTCCACGGTTGGGCCGCTCACATACTATGCCACAAACTCACAAAAAGGCTCACAGATAGTTCACTCTAAATGATTATGCTGCTGTACGATGGTTTAGGGTACTCACACCGTTACTAACACGAGGTCTCTTTTCCCTCTCCTTTCCAGCTCCTGGATACTTCTCCTGCTGCCACGTGACCTGTCGAGAGGGCCTCCTTCGGCGATACTTCCTGTTTTCAACCACTCAGAATTTGTTACACATGTCCATAGAGCATTTCACAGTTAGGTAGACATCCCAAAATACTCAGCCCGGTTTCTGTTTCTGCCAAACCCTTGTCTCCTTCTTCGCCCAGCCAACAATATCCTCTGCCTTCTTTCCGCTGCACTCGCCCAAACACTCCAACTCACTCGCCGAATCGGCTAGAATAAAAACCTCCCTCTGCAGTTTCTGAAGCCCTCTTTATACTCCTTCTCTTCACACTGCCCAATCCGCGATCGCCCTGCTCATCTATCCACCTGTGATCAATAAAACCCTGATTTCCTTTCCCGGAGTTCCCGGAAGTAACCGGTGTTTGAGGATTATGGTCCGGGCGGAACCAATCTCCGTCACTTTTAGTTCCACCCTTGCAAAGTAACTCCGTGACATCTACAACTTGCACCACAAAAATAAACTAAAGAAATTAGGTTGTTTCATTGACAATATGATATTTTAAAAAGATACTGAAAAACTGAAATGTACCCATTTTTTCCCCACTGTTTTCTCTTGACTAATGAAGAATATATTTGTTAAACATTCTCTCAAGAAGAGAAAGCTTGTGCTCCTCCCTCTCTCTCTCTCTCTCTCTCTCTCTGGAGTTTGATGTCCTACCTGAGCAGCTCCACTCGCTCCCTCACCTGTCCCATGACACTTAGCAAATAAACCATGCCTGTTAACAACAACAACACAATGAATTTCAGCAAAAAATTGTCTATTAACTTTGTATTAAGTCTTTCCCCAGCAGGCTCACTTTCTCCAGAATATTACTAAAATTACACTTGTAAAAAATAGAAAAAAAATACACAAAGAGATCTTAACATTAGAAAATATGACAAAGCAGGACATGCATACTAAATTCTGAAGAGCTAAAGTTTGGTTAAAACATTTGTAGACATCTCTTGCATGACAGCACTTCAAAAACACAACAAAGGGAAAGACAATTGCCTTATACTATATATAATCTTGACTTGACTGTCTTATTGTTTGTGGGCTTTATGTAAAAAAAAAAAACCTGGCTTTTAACACTTTGGCTAGATATTTGGGTAAATGAAAACACAATACTTACATTTCAATGTTAACTCCCCCACAGAACTCTCACTGCCTTGTTATTTGAATATAAACACCGTCGTCGTATGCACGCAAGTGATTCTGGGATATGGTAGGCTGCGAAGTGTCCATCAGATGTACACTTCGTTTTCATGGGAACTCTAGGGCGCATTTGACGTCGCTTTCGAAATTCGTCAGCCTTCGTCGCGCCGCGGTGACGCATTCGCACTTCAAATGCGCCCTTCCAAGTGCGCATTCTGACTTTGGGACAGCTTACGTCTTGACGCTGTGACGCAATCACACTCCACATCCGCACTTCACTTTGGGACACCCTTCGTCGCGCTGCTGTGACGCATTCGCACTTCGGAGACCACGCACTTAACTTTGGGACACAGCTAAAGAACATTATTAGCTGGGTGCAAAGACGTAATAATGCGGTCTGGATAGACATACAGTATTGTTCAAAATAATAGCAGTACAATGTGACTAACCAGAATAATCAAGGTTTTTCGTATATTTTTTTATTGCTACGTGGCAAACAAGTTACCAGTAGGTTCAGTAGATTCTCAGAAAACAAATGAGACCCAGCATTCATGATATGCACGCTCTTAAGGCTGTGCAATTGGGCAATTAGTTGAATTAGTTGAAAGGGGTGTGTTCAAAAAAATAGCAGTGTGGCATTCAATCACTGAGGTCATCAATTTTGTGAAGAAACAGGTGTGAATCAGGTGGCCCCTATTTAAGGATGAAGCCAACACTTGTTGAACATGCATTTGAAAGCTGAGGAAAATGGGTCGTTCAAGACATTGTTCAGAAGAACAGCGTACTTTGATTAAAAAGTTGATTAGAGAGGGGAAAACCTATAAAGAGGTGCAAAAAATGATAGGCTGTTCAGCTAAAATGATCTCCAATGCCTTAAAATGGAGAGCAAAACCAGAGAGACGTGGAAGAAAACGGAAGACAACCATCAAAATGGATAGAAGAATAACCAGAATGGCAAAGGCTCAGCCAATGATCACCTCCAGGATGATCAAAGACAGTCTGGAGTTACCTGTAAGTACTGTGACAGTTAGAAGACGTCTGTGTGAAGCTAATCTATTTTCAAGAATCCCCCGCAAAGTCCCTCTGTTAAAAAAAAGGCATGTGCAGAAGAGGTTACAATTTGCCAAAGAACACATCAACTGGCCTAAAGAGAAATGGAGGAACATTTTGTGGACTGATGAGAGTAAAATTGTTCTTTTTGGGTCCAAGGGCCACAGGCAGTTTGTGAGACGACCCCCAAACTCTGAATTCAAGCCACAGTACACAGTGAAGACAGTGAAGCATGGAGGTGCAAGCATCATGATATGGGCATGTTTCTCCTACTATGGTGTTGGGCCTATTTATCGCATACCAGTGATCATGGATCAGTTTGCATATCTTAAAATACTTGAAGAGGTCATGTTGCCCTATGCTGAAGAGGACATGCCCTTGAAATGGTTGTTTCAACAAGACAATGACCCAAAACACACTAGTAAACGGCAAAGTCTTGGTTCCAAACCAACAAAATGAATGTTATGGAGTGGCCAGCCCAATCTCCAGACCTTAATCCAATTGAGAACTTGTGGGGTGATATCAAAAATGCTGTTTCTGAAGCAAAACCAAGAAATGTGAATGAATTGTGGAATGTTGTTAAAGAATCATGGAGTGGAATAACAGCTGAGAGGTGCCACAAGTTGGTTGACTCCATGCCACCCAGATGTCAAGCAGTTTTAAAAAACTGTGGTCATACAACTAAATATTAGTTTAGTGATTCACAGGATTGCTAAATCCTAGAAAAAAAAAATGTTTGTACAAAATAGTTTTAAGTTTGTACAGTCAAAGGTAGACACTGCTATTTTTTTGAACACACCCCTTTCAACTAATTGCCCAATTGCACAGCCTTAAGAGCGTGCATATCATGAATGCTGGGTCTTGTTTGTTTTCTGACAATCTACTGAACCTAAGGGTAACTTGTTTGCCACGTAGCAATAAAAAATATACTAAAAACCTTGATTATTCTGGTTAGTCACATTGTACTGCTATTATTTTGAACAATACTGTAGAAGAACTCTGTACTCCTATTTCTACAACCTTGCTACCATTCATTAACAACATAAAGGTACTACATCAAATAACAAAAACCTATGTAGTTTACAACACTCTTCTGGCTTGGCAAGACACAAACAAGCTCTGTGGGAATTTTGGTAAAATCTCCAGGCTTTCCCCCTTATCCTTAAATCCAGATCTGCCACCATCTATTGGTGGTTCTTTGTTTGCAGAGTGGAGAAGTAATGGTATATACCAATTCCAACAATTGTTCGATGGTGATACGCTCAAGTCCTTTGCTATTTTAATGTCAGAATATGAAATTCCGAAATGGGACTTTTATAAATACTTACAAATTCACCATCTAATAAACACCCTAAAAGGGGAAAATCTTTGGGGCTAACAAATTTTGAGGGGATTTTGGTAAAATCGACATCATTAAAAGGAAAAATCTGAAATTTATAGCACTTGTTTGGATCATTACAGCTCTTCCTTAACCCCACTTAGGAACATATGGCAGAAGGTTATGGGATGTGCTTTTGATGACGATCAGTGGGATACGATATGTCAGAATGTTTTTTCCTCACTGTCCTTTAATAAAATAATCGAACAAAATTATAAATTCATGCATAGAATGTACCTTACTCCGCTCCGCTTAAGTAAAATGTTTCCCAATTCATCCCCCAGATGTCATCGTTGTAAAACATGTAAAGGGTCAATTATGCATGTTTTTTGGGAATGCAGGAAATTAAAACATTTCTGGAAGGCAGTACATAATCTAACTGTTAAGATTGTGAAAACCCAGCTGGACATTACACCAACACTGTACCTCTTTGGTACTGAATTGGACAAGACACTGGACACCACATGCAGGAAGAGGATTATCTTAATGTTGTATATAGCAAAGAAATGCATCTTGCTCAATTGGAAACAGCAAAGACCCCCATCATTCAATCTGTTTAAACAAATCCTAAATGAAACTTTAAGGCTGGAACAACGCACATACGTCCTAAAAAATAAGTGGGATGCCTTCAGAAAGATATGGGAACCGCTTATGGACCTCTGACACTACAATGTTTGGCATGTTTATAGTTAGGGTTGAAGCTAACAGGAGCGTTACACAAGATCCCAGGCTCTATGCATAGGCAGTCCTGATGGGCCCCATGCCTCCCACCCATGAAAATATCCAGGTAAAATAAAATATATTTCAGATTCATACTTTTCAAGGGCCCTCTCTTCCTTTGGGGCCCTGGTAATGAGTACTGGTTTTACCCCCAGTCCGACCCTGGGAGCTAAACTATAAAGGAGTTTGGAGCTGTAAGGTCAAATTATTTTTATGTACTTTATTTTCATTGTATTTACTTAATAATGCTGCTTTTGCTGACATTATGTCTGTGGTCAAAAATGAAAATGACTGATTCCTTGGCACAGTGCAAACACACATGCAAAGCTCGGGATATGACAAATGCGCGCGGCAAGGCTAGAATGGATACGTTTGGCTCTACTGGGCATGCGCACATACATACAGCAAAATTTTTGTCATACTGTACTAGGGATTGCATAGACTAGTTGAGCGCTGTCGGAAACAATCAACTACTCCAGCATGCATTAACCATAATGCATACAGAAGTGTTTGCAAGTACGACGTGAATTTTAGGATTACAATATTGCATGGAGATGTTACTATATGACCTTATCTATGTTGCATGTAAAAATAACATATGTAATGTAATAATTAGGTTTGTGCCTGAAGCCGGATACTTTATTTGAAATGGCTCGGATAATGGTAAAATTGTTGTTGCCTCTCTGTGCATCTCTCAGAGCGTTGCAAGAGTAATTTTACCTATAATAATACATCATACACGTTATAGTATTTGTATATATTTAACAGGCAATGATTTAAAGCTTAGGCTACGATATGATACGAATGAATGGAATAAGCACAGCTCACTCACCAATCAAACAGCCACGTTGCGCATCTCAGTCTCTCAAAAACCAAACCAGTTCTCTCTCAAGAGCAGGCTAATAATCAGCTTCGATACGGATACATTTTCTACTTATCCTACATGTTTGCATCCTTATCTTTTGCTGTTTTGCGTGGCACGCACACATTTGTTTAGTGAAGTTCACTAAACATTAAGACTCCCTTAAAGTGTTCTGCGTATGAAAATGTGTGCATTGAATGGATTCAGTCGTGTTCAGATGATCACTAAATGTTTGTCATGACATCTCTCTGCTTGCATGATAAATATTTTTTTTAGAAATTAATAATTATTTTAGTTTAACACGACATACTTGTTCAGTGATAATACGAAAAAAAAAATATAAGTCATAATGGTCTTCTCAAGTAACTGTACAACGTTTTATCCGAATGCAGATACGAAAAATGTTGTCATAGTTACAGATACAAATACAGATAAAAATACTGGCTGTTACATGAAACGTAAAGATGTAATGTCATAATTATAAAGTTTTTAACATCTACATATGCAATTGTTGCATAAGGCTATAGATTAATAAGCGTTTATTAATAAAAAAAAACAACAACTATTTAATGTGTTTTCATTTACAATAGCATGAACCACGAGTAGTCCAGTAACTCAAGCTTTTTTTAATAAAAAAAAAAATCGAGTAGTAGAAATCAGTAGTCTTGCAACCCCTATACTGTACAACATTAATTAGTATTTCATTATTGTAAAGGATGCGTGTAAGGCTATCTAGGTGTAGACATAAATAAAACACAATCTAACAGGTAACGTTAGAAAATTAAATGAGAAACATCTAAACTTTTCAGGTCGTAGTAAGTGCACCGCTGGTCATGCACATCCTTTCCCGGAACAATACTGAAAGCTAAGAAGATGGAGAAACAGATCATCATAGCTGTACAAGGATAGCCATTTTTTAAATGAATCTATTATCAGAGCTACTGAAAGGGATGTTTTAGTGCTGGAAATCCATTTATTCTTTGCTGAAACTTATGCCTCTTCATGGAGAGCGGGTCATGGTTGCCCAGCAACAGCAGACTCCACTGGAGCACAGCGGCGCGCCTAGTGTTTTGAAGAAGAAATTTTTTATTTTATTTTTTTGCTGGACTCGGTCGAGACCAACTAGAAGTCCGAGTGCAAACGCAACGAGTCCGAAACAAGTCCGAGACAACAGAAAAAAGTCTTGAGTCCGGACTCGAGTCCAAGACCTGACTTGAGTACTACAGCCCTACTGGACTCACTCCATGAAGGATATCTAGAGTTCTGAGAGATGGACCAAGATAAGCTTGATCCCTTTTAAATCATGAGACTCTGATGTAAGTAATGATATCCATGATCTGAGCATGTGTTATTAAATTTGAGTGAAAATGTCACTTGATCGTAAGTGTTATTATGATCACTCTGATACAAGAGCGTCTGAAGGGTTTTAACTCCAAGAGGAATAGATTTAGATATAATGACCGATTATAACAATTAGGACTCTTTTTAATCAAGAAAATCTGCTGTCAAGAACGCTGGGTCATTTGTTGCAGGTTTCACAAAGTTAACAGCCAAAAGGTGTCATAAAGGCTGCATCCATATATTATTTGTGAGGGGGTCTCTTGTGGGATTTCACGCACAAAAATTAGCTCGAGTTTAGTCAAACACTAAAACAATTATAATCGTTGTAATCTACTCCTTTAGCCCTTTCAAATGAAATATGACACATAACTAACTGAGCTTCATGATGTTTTTGACATATTAAGTAAATAGTACAAAAATGATATTTCAAAAACAATTTTTCCCTCCAGTTTATCACCAAATAACTCATCACTACATAGGAGTTTTTCCAATGGCATACTACATGCACTGTAAATTTCAGACTACAATTTCAAATGACACCTATATTGTGTTGATCAAGGCTGTAGTACATGAAAATATGATTATCCATTTTTGCACAGCTAGGGGGCGTCCTGCCGGCGGTATGGTCCGGTTTAGAGGGACTCATTAAGAGCTGAAAATTATTGAGATTAATGTGATTACAAACTTTAAAATGATATCTAATTTGTTATTGCATTTAGTGGTTGATGAGTATGATTCTGAATGTTTTTTGGGTGCCGTGTGGTCTTAAAGGGTTAATGTATTGATTACTTGGCATTTCTGCGCGGTGTCAGAGACGTTAGCGTGTCTTTAATAAGATCAGTCACAAACATGATCCCTGCACAATCTAATGTGAAGCATGTTTTTAACTCACTGTCATACACTGTGCAACACATTTCTTCTCCGTCCTCATGTTTCGTTGATTTTCCCCTCTGCTAATTCACGAGTTCACCCTTACATCTAATCTGAAGGCAAATAGTAGGCATATTTTGGCGTGCTGTCCTGGGGGAGGGGTCCGGGCCCGGAGCATAGCCCGAACCCAAATAACTCCCCCTATCCCTAATTTGGGATAAATAGATTAGAAGTGAGGACTTGGGGTGGAGGAGGGTTGCCGAAAAACTGTCGTGGGACAGGAGGTAGGAAGACTGGATATATATACGCTTGCGTGCTATTTAAGATTATTAGCTAAACGAGATGAACCTGTGCCAAATTGGATGATTATCTGATCGTGCTTCTCCCGAACTTTGTTAATAAAACCACATTTCACGAGTTCACCCTTACATCTAATCTGAAGGCAAATAGTAGGCATATTTTTGCGTGCTGTCCTGGGGGAGGGGTCCGGGCCCGGAGCATAGCCCGAACCCAAATAACTCCCCAAAAGAAGCTTAAAGACATAGGACAGCAGCCAGAGAGCTAAAATTTAGTCGCCCCCCAAAATATGCGTGTTGGGAAGAAAATGCAGAGCGACCGGGAGAGCCCGTGCAGTGTTCGACGAGAGCTGCGGCTCGCAACGTCTTACCAGCGAGCCCTCCGTGCCGCTTATGGGAGGAGCACGATGCCTGATATCAAGAAATGAGGGACTCTTGCTGCCTCCGAAGGGAGCTGCGGCTCTGCTGCACCGGAAGGGAGAGTCCCTCTTGCGGCTGAGTACGAGGCGCAGTTTGTTGCATCTGATGGAGGGCTCTCACTGCGACTGAAGGGAGCCAGCGACTGTATCCCATCGGGAGGGAGATCCCTGGCCGCCATAGAGTATGCAACATAACTCGGACGGGGGGTTCACACTGCGACCGAAGGGAGCCGTGGGTCTGCTGCACCAGAAGGGAGAGCCCCGTCAGATGCTGAATAGGCAATGAGATTCGAGCCGCGGTTTGGCACGTCGGATGAAGGGCTCCTAATGCAACCGAAGGGAGCCAGCGGCTGTACCCCATCGGGAGGGAGATCCCTAGCCATCGTTGAGCATGCAACATAACTCAGATGGGGGGTTCACACTGCGACCGAAGGGAGCTGTGGGTCTGCTGCACCGGAAGAGGAGCCCTAGTCCGATGCTGAGAAGGCAAAGAGACGCGACTGTTGGAGGGACTCCCGCTGCATCCGAAGGGAGCTGCGGCTCTGCTGCACCGGAAGGGGGAGTCCCCCATTGCGGGTTTATGGAGGCACGTTTTTTTGCCTCTGAGGGTTCTCCCAGCCTCCGTAGGGGGTTCGCAACTCTGCAGCAGGAGTGCTGCCCCGGAGGGGAGAGCCCTGATTGACGCTAACTGGAATACGACTGTTGGAGGGACTTTTGCTGCGTCCGAAGGGAGCTGCTGCTCTGCTGCACCGGAAAGGCGAGTCCCCCTTGCGATGCGAGGCATGGCTTGATGCGTCTGATGGAGGGCTCTCACTGCGACCGAAGGGAGCCAGCAGCTCTTTTCCCCCGGGAGGGAGAACGCTGTCCGCCCTTGAGCATGCAACATAACTCAGATGGGGGGTTCAACCTGCGACCGAAGGGAGCCGTGGGTCTGCTGCACCGGAAGGGAGAGCCCCATCAGATGCAGAATAGGCAAGAAGATTCGAGGCACGGTTTGATGCATCGGATGGAGGGCTCCTGCTGCGACCGAAGGGAGCCAGCGGCTGTGTTCCCCCGGGAGGGAGATCCCGGTCCGCCATTGAGCATGCAACATAACTCAGACGGGGGGGTTCACCCTGCGACCGAAGGGAGCCGTGGGTCTGCTGCACCGGTAGGGGAGCCCCGTCCGATACGGAGTAGGCAAGAAAACGCGACTGATGGAGGGACTCTCACTGCGTCCGAAGGGAGCTGCGGCTCTGCTGCACCGGAAGGGAGAGTCCCCCTTGCGACTGTATACGAGGCTTAATTTGATGCATCGGATGGAGGGCTGTCACAACGACCGAAGGGGGCCTGTGGCTCTGCTGCACCGGGAAGGATAACCCCGTCTGCCGCTGAGCGCGCAGCGCAACTCAATGACAGATGAAAGGCTCACACTGCGACCGAAGGGAGCCACTGCCCAGCTGCACCGGAAGGGAGAGCCCTGTCCGATGCTGAAATAGGCAAGGAGATTGTAACGATGGCTGGAGGGCCCTTACTTTGGCCGAAGAAACGATAACTGAGAGGCTTCTATTATTCAAGTACACAACATGATTTAAGGAGGAATATTTTTTTTTTTTTAAATGTCTGATGAGCAACAACCGAGGGCATCTATCGGATTATGTGAGAGGCCCCTTTTGAGCTGCTTAAGTTTAGGGCTGAAACGATTCCTCGAGTAACGCGATTACAAAAAATGATGTAGGCAAATTCCTCTGCTTCGAAGCCTCTTTTAATTTATTCTAAATCTCACGTCAGGTTCTTTCGCAATGATTTATTGTATTTTTTAAAATGTGACAACGCTTTTTTTTTTTTTTTTTTTTTTTTGTTGGCGGAAGGAGACAAGCGCTGCGTCCGAAAATCACGTACTGCAAGGAGTCAGCAGTTTTGATTTGAGGACGTAAAGAGAACGTTGTGGCATGTGTCCATTGCAAGATAGAGCTAGCATACCACAACTAGGGCCCTACAATTTCCGCGATGCAGAAAACGTGGAGGGGATCGCGGAATCCAGTCACAAAAACGGAATTTACAGTTGAACGCGGAATGGCAAAGAACTTGCCAATTATTATTATTATTATTATTTATTTTATTATTAATTTTTTTTTTTTTTTTTTTGAATGAATGAATCAAAATAGGTAATTGCACTTACATCCAATTCACGAATTAATATCTCTAAATATTAAGCCGGAACAGTATTTAAATGTAAATCCTGCATGTTCTGTGTGTCTCTGTTAATGAATGGAGCAGGAGCGCGACTTCCTTTATCACACACACACTGAAGCGCGCGTTACGCTCACGGTAATTTCTGCGTCTGCGGTCTCACTAAATAAGGACTTGAACAACATCTCCAGAACTGCTCTGACAGTCAGTTCATGAGCATTTGACCATTTGATTTAAGTAAAACTAGCATCACATCACATACACAGAACTGAAAAGGTACGTCAACCCGACTAAATAAAAGTCCGGGGTCCTGACATTTTATCCTACCCATCAGATTTACTGTGCATGCGCACATCAGTATAATTAAGCAAAAACACATTTTATTTTATTACTCGATTAATCGATGGATTTTTTTTTTTTTTTTTTTTTTAAGAATACTTGATTACTAATATTTTTAAACCAGAGTCGTTGATGAAAGGAGGGTCCATCGTGAATTTAGATTGGGCGTTCCGGAGTTAGACCAAAGCGAGCCTGATGAGGTTGAATTGGAGAATGGACATAAAATATATATTTTTATTTATTTATTTATTTATTTATTTATTTATTTATTTATTTATTTTTATTTTTTTGAGGCTCTTGCGGCAGCGAGAATTGCGGCAGTAGGGAAGGATGGAAAGGGCTCCTGCGGGAGCAGACACTGCTATGGCAGTGGTGAAATATAGGTAGAGGCTCCTGCGGGAGCAGACACTGCTGCGGCAGTGGTGAAATATAGGTAGAGGCTCCTGCGGGAGCAGACACTGCTGCGGCAGTGGTGAAATATAGGTAGAGGCTCCTGCGGGAGCAGACACTGCTGCGGCAGTGGTGAAATATAGGTAGAGGCTCCTGCGGGAGAAGACACTGCTGCGGCAGTGGTGAAATATAGGTAGAGGCTCCTGCGGGAGCAGACACTGCTGCGGCAGTGGTGAAATATAGGTAGAGGCTCCTGCGGAAGCGGAGACTGCTGCGGCAGTGAGGAAAAAACAGAAAAGGCTCCTGCAGGAGCGGACAATACTGCGGCGGTGGGGAGATATAGAGAAGGCTCCTGCGGGAGCGGACAATGCTGCGGCGGTGGGGAGATACAGAGAAAGCTCCTGCGGAAGGATGGCTGAAGTGAGGATTGACCATTACAGATAGATAGGGCATGTTAGGAGAGTTAGCTATGGTAGATTAGGAGTTTTAGTGAAAGGGGATGAGCTGGCGTTAGAGGGGTTGGCTGAAGAGGGTTCGAGATAGATATATAAATAAATAAAATAATCGGCCTGACCAATAATAGGTCTTGGTACCCTCTGCCTTCTGGCAAATCTGGAGCTGGAGGCCACTGAACAGAAAAATGGTTAGTAGCATGAGGGAGCGGAAGAGTTGAGGGCGCGTTTAGGAATGGAGGCGGCCTCACGTTTGCTTCAGCTGCTGTAGCTGTGGGTCGTGGGAAGGGGCTGGGGTGTGTGATGTCTTGAAGAACCTGTGTAGCCTGCACTGCTAGCAGAAGTAACAGGATGGAAATACTGAGATGTGCAGGCCCGTGTTGCAAGTAAAAGTAGCTTCATGCTTGCTTTGGCTGCTGTAGTTGTTGGCTGATTTGACAATTGCTCAAACCTTGTCTGAATTAATACAGTCCTGTTGGAAAAGCATCTTTTCCTCTTGTTTTGGCCTTCGGGCCCTTTTAAACAGCCTCCGGAGCAGATAAATTTGGGATGCTGTTTTCCTGTTGTAGTATGGACTGTGAAAATAGAGGCTTTGAAACGATGTAGCATGTTTAGTTTTATAAACCATTGTACCAATAGACATGTCTATAGCAGTAACGTTAATTGCAGTAATTCAAATTCAAGCCATTTCTAAAGACATTTACTTTGCATGCTTTTCATATAACAGTCCTAAAAAGACGATAGAAAATTTACTCACACTTGTTGTTCTGCAGCCAAACACGAGGCAGTAGCGTGAAAAATTCTGAATAATCATGCCAGTAAATGGTGAAATATGTCCCTAAATAATTGATCCTGCCGGAATAATTGCATGAAACTTATGTCTGTATCATCTCAGTGAGGTTTAAACATGCACAGTAAAGCAAATGTAATGTCTTTAGACATTTCGGTGTGGATGACAACTCTGCAAAAAGCCTTTGCTTCGTGGTTAAAAAGTGGCATCGTCATCGGACAGAGTTAAGTCATAACGGCGTTTAACAAATTTTGGCGTCTTCATAAGCGCATTCTATATATAACGTCTATTTAAATTGTTCAGATGAGCAAATCACAAGGTTTTCTTGCATGATTAGCATTTTAATTGTTTGGTCAGACGGTTCATATATTGATCTATATATTCACGTTCATAAATCGGGGATTAAACGTGGAATTTATCTTTTGTATGCTAAATATGTAAACAATATGTGCACAGTACCTATAACTGCGCTTTACATTTTGCAAGATTGACATGCTAAATGGCTAACTGACCCGGTTTACTCTCATCAATTTTGTTAAGATAAGATATGTACCAGTTCATTGCGTTTACGAACGACATGTATCCGTTTAATCAACTCGACATGTATACCGGTTTAGTCCTTTCGTTCACGAATGAGAGCTCTCGATCTCTGAGACTCATATGAAACTCGCTCATTGTGGATGACAACTCTGAAAAATTCTTCATGAATGAGTGTAAACTGAGAACGATTCGTTCGCCTAGAAGATTCATTCAAAAAAACGATTCTTTCACGGACGACATGCCACTACAACAACGCACGGTCTTCGCCGCTAGTGGAGGCAGCATCGAACTGCGCCACGGCTGAAAAAGCGAGAGAGGTTTACTGCGCTGAGAACTGGAGCACGGCTGCGATCCAGCATTATAAGAGAGCCCGGTCCTGGTGAGAAAATCGTGTTGTCGAGTGAGGCGAGCTCAAGGATTTGCACGAGCTTTTGGCCACAACGTGTGGCTTGGCTAGAAGAGCAGCTGACGCGATGACGCTTGTTGGTGTTCGGCGGATAGATATCTTCGTCGGAAGGAAGATTGGGCCTGTGATAAGATGACGGACAGAGCGAACCAAATGCTGACAAACGGTCTATGCCGAAAAACTGTCCTGCCGAAAAACTGTCATGGGACAGGAGGTAGGAAGACTGGATATATATACGCTTGCGTGCTATTTAAGATGATTAGCTAAACAAGATGCACCTGTGCCAAATTGGATGATTATCTGATCGTGCTTCTCCCGAACTTTGTTAATAAAACCACATTTAGGAACATAACTTAAACTTAAATAAAATAGTCAGTCAAAAAGCCTTTTAAAAAAACACTGACCTATCATTTAGCTTATGTTCACGTTTTTCATCAGAAAGATCAAAATATCTACATTGCATGGGAGAAGAAAAAAACAGTAAAAAAAATCCTTAACAGTCTGGCAAAAAGCCTTCAGAAAAACACTGAACTATCCTTTAGCTAATGTTCAAGTTTTTCTTTAGAAACTTTCTTTTCCGCTACGAACTCCCAACTGATTAAAATGATTCGCGAACCCGCTTTGAACTCCCGAACTGACTCAAATGATCCGCGATCCCGCTCCGAACTCCCGAACTGATTCAAATGATTTGCGATCCCCAAATTGACTCAAATGATTCGCGAACCCGCTTTGAACTCCCGAACTGACTCAAATGATTCGCGAACCCGCTACGAACTCCCGAACTGATTCAAATGATTCGTGATCCCCAAACTGACTCATGTTGCTTGTGTTTCCTGTGTTGTGTCGCAGTTTACTGTGGCAGTGCTTGCACATAGTCCATTGTCTGTACACAACCTTCTCTCCTTTTGCGTTTTTTGACCCGGCGAAACCAAAATGTTTCCAGACATTTGATTTAAAAGCTGCAGGGGCTGGCACAATTTCAACTTCGGTTTTGTTGTTTTCATCCAGTATCGCTGTCGGCCATGCTGGCTTGCTGTGAGCTTGTGTGGACAGCGTGCAATCCTATTGGCTTAACAACGGTTGCTGTGACGACGCAGCGCAAAGGATCATGGTATATGTAGTTAACAATGATTTGTTCCGCGGGACTGTGTTTATTCCTCTTGCTTTTTGGCGGAGACTTGTCCTTTTAATATTGTAACCCAACCACGACGATATCGAGACACGTTTACCACCGCGATAGCGCGATATCGTCAATATCGTTACATCCCTAATAATAATAATTCATTACATTTATATAGCGCTTTTCTAGTCACTCAAAGCACTTTACATAGTCAGGGGGTATCTCCTCATCCACCAACAGTGTGCAGCATCCACCTGGATGATGCAACGACAGCCATAGTGCGCCAGAACGCCCACCACACACCAGCTTACTGGTGAAGAGGAGACAGAGTGATGAAGCCAATCAGCAGATATGGGGATTGTTAGGAGGCCATGATGGTCAGAGGCCAATGGGCGAATTGAGCCAGGATGCCGAGGTCACACCTCTACTCTTTTCGAAAGACATCCTGGGATTTTTAATGACCACAGAGAGTCAGGACCTCGGTTTAACGTCTCATCCGAAGGACGGTGCTTGTTGACAGTATAGTGTCCCCATCACTACACTGGGGCGCTAGGACCCACACAGACCACAGGGTGAGCACCCCCTGCTGGACTCACTAGCACCTCTTCCAGCAGCAACCTAGTTTTTGTTCACCTATGATAGTCATCTCCCTTGCCACCTGATGTATGGTTTTTCCCTGTTGCATCTCTTTCACTGCTCTGTCCAACTCCACAAGAGCAGTTGAAGCCCTGTCGCTCTTCCGTTTATAAGTGTGTGGCATAATGGGTTTTCATCTAAAATTAAGAATGCGACATAGTTTAAGTGCTAAAATGCAAGAGTGCAATGTACAATTACAAATTAATAATATGTTGAAAATAATCATAAGTGGGGGTGAGTTGTGCCACTGGCACAACTTAACCCAGGCCCTTTGGCACAAATCACCCATTACCCAAAAGTTTGAAAAACTAGCATGATCCAGCAGTTAAGAGCTAACATCATGCTAACTGTATAGATTCATTGTGTAGCCTGGTAAAGCCATCGAACCTGATATTTTACATTCCTCAAAACAAATGTCTTATTTGAGCTCTTAATGACAAATATGAACATGTATAAATGTTTAAACATAGTAAAAAATAAAACAAGTAATGGTAAATAAAAATGAAAGACAAATTATTTATTGGATGAAGTACTGCTTGAAAAACTTTTTTCAGTGTATATCTGGCCTCTTATAGTTATCTTCATTTTCCCAATAACAATCATGAACACTTTAATCCAAATTTGACCTTCTTCTCTAAGCACCATATCTTTTATAATATCATTACTACTCTGCTTCACAATGGTGAGGTACTGCCTAAATTTCTGCCATACTCAATGAATATCTGTCCATGTGAGAACAGATAAAGGTAGATCTCTCTCATCTCTCACACTTTTTACAGTCTAATGATTGAGATTCGAGTCTCAAACAAGATCTTTCTTCTGTGTTCCTGGGGTTTCTCTTCATCAGATCCAGAAATGGCTCTGTCTAAAAGCACATATATCTACATCACAGCAACCAGAGATGATAAATTCAGATAATAAGATGAAAATAACTGGACATTTTCTATTTGTATGTAGAAACTGAAAGTTCATTATAGTTCTAAACTAATTCAATCAATCATACATTTCATATATCTTAATTATTCATCATAACCTACAGAATAACTGAATAAATCATTCAGTTTAATTTAATCTGAATTAATAGGCTGTTGCTGTAATGAAAGAAACGTAATGAAATTTCTTCAAATAAAAACAGGACTGTATATGATTCTGTTATATACAGGTCCTTCTCAAAAAATTAGCATATTGTGAAAAAGTTCGTTATTTTCCATAATGTAATGATAAAAATTAAACTAACATATATTTTAGATTCATTGCACACCAACTGAAATATTTCAGGTCTTTTATTGTTTTAATACTGATGATTTTGGCATAGAGCTCATGAAAACCCAAAATTCCTATCTCCAAAAATTAGCATATTTCATCCGACCAATAAAAGAAAAATGTTTTTAATACAAAAAAAAAGTCAACCTTCAAATAATTATGTTCAGTTATGCACTCAATACTTGGTCGGGAATCCTTTTGCAGAAATGACTGCTTCAATGCGGCGTGGCATGGAGGCAATCAGCCTGTGGCACTGCTGAGGTGTTATGGAGGCCCAGGATGCTTCGATAGCAGCCTTAAGCTCATCCAGAGTGTTGGGTCTTGCATCTCTCAACTTTCTCTTCACAATATCCCACAGATTCTCTATGGGGTTCAGGTCAGGAGAGTTGGCAGGCCAATTTAGCACAGTAATACAATGGTCAGTAAACCATTTACCAGTGGTTTTGGCACTGTGAGCAGGTGCCAGGTCGTGCTGAAAAATGAAATCTTCATCTCCATAAAGCTTTTCAGCAGATGGAAGCATGAAGTGCTCCAAAATCTCCTAATAGCTAGCTGCATTGACCCTGCCCTTGATAAAACACAGTGGACCAACACCAGCAGCTGACATGGCACCCCAGACCATCACTGACTGTGGTAAATTGACACTGGACTTCAGGCATTTTGGCATTTCCTTCTCCCCAGTCTTCCTCCAGACTCTGGCACCTTGATTTTCGAATGACATGCAAAATTTGCTTTCATCCGAAAAAAGTACTATGGACCACTGAGCAACAGTCCAGTGCTGCTTCTCTGTAACCCATTTCCTGCACACGCCTGTGCACGGTGGCTCTGGATGTTTCTACTCCAGACTCAGTCCACTGCTTCCGCAGGTCCCCCAAGGTCTGGAATCGGTCCTTCTCCACAATCTTCCTCAGGGTCCGGTCACCTCTTCTCGTTGTGCAACGTTTTTTGCCACACTTTTTCCTTCCCACAGACTTCCCACTGAGGTGTCTTGATACAGCACTCTGGGAACAGCCTATTCGTTCAGAAATTTCTTTCTGTGTCTTACCCTCTCGCTTGAGGGTGTCAATGATGGCCTTCTGGACAGCAGTCAGATCGGCAGTCTTACCCATGATTGTGGTTTTGAGTAATGAACCAGGCTGGGAGTTTTTAAAAGCCTCAGAAATCTTTTGCAGGTGTTTAGAGTTAATTAGTTGATTCAGATGATTAGGTTAATAGCTCATTTAGAGAACCTTTTCATGATATGCTAATTTTTTGAGATAGGACTTTTGGGTTTTCATGAGCTGTATGCCAAAATCATCAGTATTAAAACAATAAAAGACCTGAAATATTTCAGTTGGTGTGCAATGAATCTAAAATATATGAAAGTTTAATTTTTATCATTACATTATGGAAATAATGAACTTTTATCACAATATGCAAATTTTTTGAGAAGGACCTGTATATGTATGCATTTATATATGTATGTATATATATATATATATATATATATATATATATATATATATATATGTATACATGTGTGTATGTATATATATATATATATTTATATACATATATATATATATATATATATATATCATAGCAAACAATACTATTTGAACTATCATCCTGTGCACGGTCGCATTGTAAACTTCTGCTGGCACCGGCGTGACCTTTCATCGTGATGTAGTTCCCTGTCCGTTTGTTGATCAGCTCAATCCGAACTATTGAAGGTAAAAAGTATCAATTATAATATTTCTTTTTAAATTACCTATCGTTTCGCTAGACAACCTATTCTTCAGCTGTGATCACATACAGCCCATTTAAACATTTCAAAGACTTTTAAAACTGCATCGATTTGGATTTAAAAATGATTAAAGTTGTTTAAATGTGAAAAACCTTGTTTATTAAAGTTTATTGCAAATGAAGATTGTGGTGTGTTGTCGTTATTTTCTTTCCAGTATTTTAATTTGTACAGTTTAACTTGTTTTAAATCATTGATTGCGGGAAAAAAAACATTGCTTTCTTTTGCTCTCATTCTTTTCTTTTTATCAAGGACATTTTTGTTACTTTAGAGGTACAATGGCATCGTCGCTGGGGTGGTACCCCTAACGAGAACAAATTGGTACCATCTAATGGGGTACATTTTTGTACCAGTGGATTAAGGTACAAATGTATTGTTAAGGTACCAAATTGTCTCTCAAAAGGTACAGTATAAAAGGGTACAACTCTGTACCTATGGCAAGGGTACTATTGCTGTACCTCGGGGGTACCACCCCAGCGATGAGCTATTTGTACCCTCAAAGGTTCACTAGTTCACGCTTACATATAATTAGCTGAGGTATGGTATGCGTATTTGGCGTGCTGTCCGGGGAAGGGCTCCGAGCTCGGGAATTGCCCGAAGCTAGAGTACCCCCCCTTCCCCGTATATTGTAAAGTGAACTTGAAGTGAGGAGATGGGGTGGAGGAGGGATGCTGATAAACCGTCAATGGATAGAGGTAAGTCAGCGATATTTATACTGTGGGATTGATTACTTGATTGTGGTCCACCTGTGATGATTAGGCTAAGTATCTGACGCGCTCCTCCCGAATCTTCATAGATAATTACATTTCACTAGTTCACGCTTACATATAATTAGCTGAGGTATGGTATGCGTATTTGGCGTGCTGTCCGGGGAAGGGCTCCGAGCTCGGGAATTGCCCGAAGCTAGAGTACCCCCCAAAAAGGCAAATGTACAGGAGGACAGCCGCCAGTTTAAAGAATGCCCCCCAAAAAGCAGAGTACTGGCGGGGGCTGATTTGGTTTCTGAGAAGTTATCTCGTTGGCAGGCTGGAAGGGCCTACGTACTCCGGAGGGAGCGACTTGGGCGTTGAGAGAGTAGGCCCTACCAGCTGCGGCTAGTGAACTACGTGGTTGTTGGCGCCCGGTCGGTAGGGCTCGGGCCGATGCTCAACTGGAGTTTTTTGGCGTTGGATCGGTGAGCCCTACCGGCCGATGAGGAGGAGCGGCGTGGTTGTGGTGCCCGACCGGGAGGACCCGAGTTGCCTCGACCGGAATAGGTCACGGTGTCGGCTTACGGGCCCTACTGGCTGATAGCCCCTGCTATTCAGTGGGTGAAGGGCCTAACGCTGACCGAGAGGGCCCATGAAGCCTCCGACAGGAGATTGAGACTCAGGATGACGGACGTCTGGGTCCTCTCGGTTAGGCAGATAAAAAGCTTTTGGGCCAGCCGACAAGGAGGACTCTGGCAACATCCGAAGGGAGATCCCGACTCACGGCATCGGCTGGATGAGATTCGCTTGCGGCTGGCAAGCATAGGCCCGTCCGGGAGACTCTCGCCAGACGTCTGAAGGGAGCGCACGCGACAGACGGGTAAGCCTCGGCGGACGGGGAGGGTTGGAAAGGAAAACCCGACTGGGAGGACTCTCGCAGCATCCGATGGGGCCTCTAACTCAGAACATCGAACGGGTAAGCCTCGCCAGACGGGGTTAAAAGATGTGAGAGTAGCTGAGGGTAGCTTTTTTTTTTTTTTTTTTTTTTTTTTTTGCAGGATTTGGCGAGGACGAGACTCGTAGCGTCGGACGGTTAAGCCTCGCCTACCGTCAAATGGAAAGGTAAGTTGTGTGGCCGAGAGACTGTTACCGACGTTCGAAGGGAGCACACACATCGAACGGGTAAGCCTCGCCGACCGTAGGGTGGAAACGTAAAGCAAGTCTGTCTAGGAGGCTCTCGCCAGCGTCCGAAGGGAGCACACACATCGAACGGGTAAGCCTCGCTGACCATAGAAAAGGAAAAGGTAAGGTTGTCTAACCGGGAGGCTCTCGCCGGCGTCCGAAGGGAGCACGCGCATCGAACGGGTAAGCCTCTCCGGATGGCGGACAGAAAAGGTAACGATAGGTGGCCAGGAGGCTCTTGCCAGCGTCCGGCGGGGACAAACTGGGTGAGCCTCGCAGGCCGTAGGATGGAAAAGGTAAGTTTGCGTGGTCGTTAGGCTGTCGTCGGCGTTTAAGGGAGTTTGCTACTCCTGGCAGGAGACGGTTTAGCCTTGGTGACCATAGGAAGGAAGGAGAGTTTATTGTGTGTTAGGTACTTGCAGCATTTAAGCAGCTAGCTTGTAGGTTAGTAACCTGAACCACACAGTAGGGTCGTGGTTGGCTGGCCAGGAGGCTGTCGCCGGCGTCCGATGGGAGCACTCGCATCGGACGGGTAAGCCTCACTGGCCAAGGGTGGAAAAGGTCAGGTTGTCTAGCCAGGAGGCTCGGACCGACGTCCGATAGGAGCTTAGCTCCAGGAATCGAACGGGTAAACCTCTCTGGCTGAAGGACGGAAAAGGTTGTCCGGCCGGGAGGCTCTTACCTTCGTCCGACAGGAGCTTAGCTCCCGGATAGAACGGTTAAGCCTCGCTGGCCAAAGGACGGAAAAGGTAAGGTTGTCTAGCCGGGAAGCTCTCGCCTACGTTCAATGGGAGCCTTGACTCCATGCGTTGGGCGGGTAAACCTCTCCGTACGTAAGACAGAAATGGAAAAGCAGGTAGCCGGGGGCTTTCACCTACGTCCGAAGGGAGTGTGAGCTCCTGGCAACGAACGGGTAAGCCTTGTTGGCCGCAGAATGGAAAAGGTGAGGTTGTCTGGCCGGGAGGCTCTCGTCGGCATCCGAAGGGAGCTCGTGCTCCTGTCATCGAAGAGAGAAGCCTCGCTGGTCATAGGATAGAAAAGGTTAGGTTATTTGGCCGGGAGTGTGCGGCTGGAGTCGGCGGTATTAATAGGAATTTACTCGTCGGTATTCAGTAGGGATGTGTCGCTGGGGTTTTTTTTTTTTTTTTTTTATTTATTTATTTATTTATGGCCGATGAGGGTTTGGTGGGCTTTCTTTATGTGAAACTGGTTTATTCTGATGTAGCTTTGGTATGCTTCTGAGGACCATCTTCCTAGAGTTTGGATCTGTTGGTTGGAGAGGCCTTTTTGTGCAGCTGAAGTTGCTGCCCCGATGCGAAATGAATGGGTGGAGAAATTGTTCGCTGGGATGCCTGATAATTGCAGGACGCATTTGAGGTGTTTTTGGAACCAGAAACGAGTGACTGGTTTTTTGGACTCGTCGGTGAATAGGGGTTCGTGTGGGGATTTTGCCTGGGAATTTCTAAGGTGTAAAAAGGCGAGGACGGATTGGTAAGGCTGGATTGGGGAGGGGAGATTGAAAATGTATATGAAATGGCCTTTGTTGGTTTGGTCTGTTTTGCTTTGTTTGATTAAATAAGCGATTGTTTCATCATCTAGTATGGTTAGGTCTGACACGGTGGGGTTGATTTTAGGATTAAATTTGAAAGAGATCGTAAGCTCCGAGCACCTGAGAAAACCGAAAAAGGCAAGGATGAACATGGCGTCGAGCGTGCGGGCAATGCTGAGGGGTTGGTAATTTGTGCGGAGGGTGTGGATACATTTTGTGAGGATATCTAGCGTTATGGGTTTTCTGGTGTCTGGATGGGTGGGCTGGGATCGCTGGATCCCTTTGATTAGGAGGGAGGTTTGTGAATTATTTATTTCGGGTGAAGGAGCGCCGGTCATTAGTTTGTGAAAAAACTGGACTCCGCTCAGGTAGTTTTTTATAGATCCGACTTGGAGACCCTTGGTGCCGTTGAGGAACGAAATGAAAGAGGTGATGGAGAGTAGAGAAAAATCTGGGAAAGGGATGTTATAGGTGAGGTGAAATGACTTAAAGCACCTCCATGCAGTCACGTATGACTGGAGGGTTCTGGGAGAGACTGCTTGGAGAATAGAGTCCAGTGATGCTTCGAGGAGTGGTTTTAGAGGGTGAGTTATGGAAATATTAATTCTGAATAGTGAGGAACCGGAGTGGGGAATTGGTCCGCCTCTGGAGCCAGCGTCCTGAATTTCTGAAACAGAAAACGAGACAGGGAGTCAGCGATTTGGTTTTCTGTACCTGGGACGTGCTTTGCGCTAATTATGAATTGGTCGCATGCTGCGATCCATATAAGGCGTCTAAGGAGAGGCATGAGGGCGGGGGAGTGAGAACGGCCTTTGTTTATGCACTGAACTACGGCTTCGTTGTCGCAGTGCACTAAAATGCTTTTAGTTGTCCATTCATTGCCCCACAGGAAGGCTGCTACTACGAGGGGATAGAGCTCGAAAAGAGCTGAGGACTGGGTCGAGTCCTGCATCTGGGGGGGCCATGTGGACGCGAACCAACGGCCTTGGTAGAAACCTCCGAAACCAATTGAGGGAGCCGCGTCTGTAAACAGCTGCAAGTCGATGGGAGACGAGATTAAATTGTTGTAAAAAAAAGAAAGCCCGTTCCATTGTCTAAGGAACAGGATCCATAATTTAAGTTCGTCGCGGCATGCATGGGTTAGGGGGATGAGGTCCTCGAGCGCGTGAACTGATGATGCGAGTGTTAGAAGGTGCGCGATGAATGGGCGTCCTTGTGGAATTATGCGCATGGCGAAATTTAAATGCCCGAGCAGGGAAAGAAGTTCGCGTTTAGAACAACAAGGGCTGTCGAGGAGGGTGGATGAGACGAGAATTATTCTATCAATCTTTTCCTTTGGCAGGGAGAGCTGAAATTTAGCTGAGTCGAGGTAGATGCCGAGGAACTCTATGGTTGTGGCAGGACCCATGGTTTTTTCCTGAGCGATGGGAATCCCGAGCTCGGAAAAGACTTTTTGGACGGTGAGGATATGGGCGGCTGGGATAGCCTTGGGCGATGAAATGACCAGGAAGTCATCTAAGAGATGGATAATATGTGGGATTGCGTAATTGTTGGAAAGGATCCAGCAAACGGCTTCTGATAGCATATCGAAAATTTTGGGGCTGCTTTTGCATCCGAAGGTTAACCGGACGGCGAAATAGTATTTCTCGAGCCATCGTATCCCGAACAGGTGCCAAAAATCCGGATGGATGGGCATCACTTTGAAAGCAGAAGTGATGTCTATTTTTGCTAACCAGGCTCCTCGGCCCGCGATTTTAATCAGTTCGACTGCCTGATCTATGTCTTGGTATTTGAGTGAAAATTCGTCGAGGGGTATCAAACTATTAATGCTCGGGACTGTGGAATTATGCGGAGATGACAGGTCTACTATTAGGCGTTTCTTACCAGAAAATTTTCTCGTAGCCACTCCGATTGGGCTGACTCTGAACGTTTTGAAGGGGGGGGTATTGAAGGGCCCGATCATGAAGCCTGACTCGACTTCTTTTTTGATGAGGTTAGCTACTATATCGGGCTCTGCGAGGGCGGATTGGAGATTACGGCAGACGGTGTTTTGGGTAAGCTCGCAAACGACGCCCGGGTTAAAACCGTGTTTGAGGCCAGACAGGAGATAATTAGTAAATTCTTTGTCGGGATGGTGTGCTAGTTCAATGGTCATGCGAAAAATATTCACAGGAGTAGATAGGTAATTTTTAGATTTTTTATTTACGGCTTTATGCACGGGGCAAACTATGCGTGCATGAGCACCGCCACAGAACTTGCAGGAGTGTAGATAGCGGCAATGCTGTCTGATGCATTTCCCGTTGTTGAAGGCGATACATAGCTGTGTGCTTTCTTCTCCTGGTTGGGCTAGGCGTGAGTTTGCTGCGGTAACTGATTTTGGGACATAGCTGGTGGATTTTGCCGGGGGAGTAAGAGAGTGTTGGGTTGCGTCCGGGTTTATTTGTGGGCAGGTTGTGGTGGAGTGAGCCACGGACCTGCAGATTGCGCACGAAATGCTCCTACAGCCTAGGAATACGCGACTGTGCAAGTCGGAGTCGATCGCTCCCCAGTAAGGGCACTGGTTCCACTGAGCTATTCGGATGGCACATTTAGCGGAAAAAAGCTTGTGGTAAGTGTAGAAGTGCCCCCCTCCGTAGGACAACGCGAGTTCGGCTATTATAGACAAATAATCGTTTAGTTCGCGTCGCCTGTGGGGGAAGGCTGAGCAGATTATCTCGGTGTAGCGGTTGAATGCGATGGTGAATTCGGAGAAGGAGAGTAGTCGAGATGAAAGGGGATTTGGATTTTTTAGCGTGACTGAGAAGTCCCCGCAGTCTATTTGGCGGTTTGAATCGGATGTGGGCAGGAGAGAAAGGAGAGACGAGAGATCTACATCCGCACCTGCTAATATCTGTGCCCGAATGCTGTGGGTCACTTGGGGAGGTTCGAGGGCGACAGCGTTTGATGGGATGGGCATTGGTGTAGCAGTGAAGAGTGAATGGGGGGATTTCGCTTGGAGGAGGGTGGTGGCGACAACTGGGGGCGGAGCTGTGTTTGGCAGCGATTGCGGCCAAGCGCTTGCTTGAGCCGCGGGCCCGGAGTTTGAGGCCGCGGGTTGCGGGGCTGGGTTGGGCGGCCAGTATGGCCAGGCAGTTGCTTGGGCCGCGGGCCCGAAGCTGGGATGGGCTAGAGTCGGGGCTGTGTAAGGCGGCCAGTTCGGCCAAACGTTAGCATGAGCGGCGGGCTCGGAGCTCGGCAGAGCGGGAGGCGGGGCATTGTGTGACAGCCAGTTCGACCAAGCGCTAGTTTGGACCGCGGGCGAGAAGCTGGAGGAAGCGGGAGGCGGCGCTGTATGTGGCGAACTGTTCGGCCAAGCGCTTGCCTGGGCTGCGGTGTTGGTATTGAAAGTTCCGTATGGAGGGGCTGCGATGGGTGGAGGAGGCGGCCAGGAGCCTCCTTGGGCTTCGGCGCCCTGAGCTGTTGGAATTGGAGCCGCGGAAGGAGGCTGAGCTCCGGGCAACATAGCGAGCGCCCTTGCGGTTGGAACCGGGGCGCGGCCTAGGCTTGCTGAAGGCCTCTTGCTACGGCTTGATAGCCGCTGCGAGCTAGGCCTAGCGGCGGAGGATGGTGGAGTGCTTTGAGGCGAATTTTGAGGTACTCCTTTCTTTTGTCGTTTCTTTGGTACAGGGGTAGACTGGGGAGAAATGTTATTATTTAGATTTTTTGTATACAAGTCATACAGTTCGGATTTGTTTAACTTGCTTGATGGTGTGATGTCGTTTTTGGACAGGGCCTGCCTCAGACTCGACACCGTCCATTTGTCGATTGGCGGAATCGTATGCCTGGCCGAGCGGTAGGAGGACGCGGGGGAGTCAGCCGCGGTTCTCGCCGGAGGCGGCGAAGGTAGGCCTAGGCGTCTTGGGAGGCGAGTAGCTGCTCGCGCCGTACCGCGCCCGCGGGTTGGAGCCTGGGGCTCGATTTGGTTGCCACACCGGGAAGGGGTGGCCTTGGAGCCGGCTGGCTGCAGTGATGGGGCTAGGGAAGAGCTGGATGAGTCTTCTGACGAGGAATCTCGGTTTTGGGACATGGTGCATGCGGACCAAAATGCTGATAAACCGTCAATGGATAGAGGTAAGTCAGCGATATTTATACTGTGGGATTGATTACTTGATTGTGGTCCACCTGTGATGATTAGGCTAAGTATCTGACGCGCTCCTCCCGAATCTTCATAGATAATTACATTACATATTTGTACCTAAAAGGCACAAACTGTAGGGGTACTTCTTTGTACCCATTAATATGGTACAAGTTTGTTCCCCTTGGCGGTACTGCCCCAGCTACGAGCATTTGTACCTTTTTTTTGTCTTTTCTGTACCTTTATTTCTGAGAGTGTGCACATAAACTTACTGTCATCACTTATAAGCTACTACTAAATATTGTAGAAATGTAATTTTCTGTAAAGTTTCTTTGTAATGATTTGTTTTGTAAAAAGCGCTATACAAATAAACTTGAACTGAATTGTTCAAAACCTAGTTCTCAGGGAGAAGTACATTTTTAATCTCAAAACAAAGTTCATATTTTTCTGTCATTTGTCTTTTGATGAATGAAAACACATTGTATCATAGTAGCTAAAAAAAATTAAAAAATGACTACTCTACTTTGATATTTGCTTGTTTTTTTTTTTTTTTCTCTTTCTACCCCTATTTTTACAGTACTGTACCCCGCGTCTCATAAACTTGTCCTTGGTGTCTGTGATATTATAAATATTGTTCTTTGAACCTGCAACAATTCAAAATCTATAGATCAGTCAGTACTGTTGACACATGGAAAGCACAATGTTTAGGGCCAAACAGTTTGTTTATTGTAGAGTATACAGCCTACAATGTACTGTAATATAAAATCAAAAATCAAAGGAGTAAACATGTGATGATGAATGTGCTTCTTGTCTTTGGGCTGGGTCAGGCCAGAGCACTTCATCGACGTCACAAGCAATATTGTCCCTCTTGAGGCAATGGGGGAAGAAGTCTCTTGTGTGCCGTATCCAGCCCTGACATGATTCCTCACCTATATCACCACAGGCTGATCCATGGCTTGCAGCAGATTTACTCTTGTGTAGGGTTGTCTACCATAAACTTCCATCTTCAATCGGATTCAGGAAAGGCGAGTATGGAGGGAGGTACAGGTTCATAAACTGCCCTTTGATGTTAAACCATTCCTCTACCCGAGCAGCTTGGTGAAAACTGACATTGCCCCACACTATCACATAGGTGGGAATGGGATTCTCATTTAGCTCTTGGCCCTGCTGCTCAAATAAATTGTCTCTTAGATATGCAATAAATCTTAGAAGAAGCTTGGTATTATATGACCTGAGTGTGACATGGTGATGCAGAACACCATGGTTGCTGACAGATTAGACAAACATTTTGATGGTGGTTTTAGCCACAGAACTATAATAGAACTCATACTATTGAAAATGAAACCAATACATCATTTAGTTTCAAATAAATACAGTCTTCTATCTCAGCTACAAAGACTGTGTCTTGTTACAGATTTAATAAATGATATTTAGCAGTAGTTTTCATTGTCAAAAGCGATGGAGAAGTCATGCTATTGACTTTCAAAACTCGCTTGTGCAGCCGTCCATTGAGTCTCCAGTGTTACTGCCCCCTAGAGGAAGATACTGCAGCTGTTCTGAACCAGTATGACATTCAAACTTATAAATTATTTTAAAATCAATAAAGTCTTCTATTTCAACTTCTAAAGGTGTGTTTTGTTTCTGATTTCTAAATGAATATTTCAATTCAGGTTGTACACTCATATGTAATTCAGGACACATGCTATTGAATTAAATAAATAAAAAATCTATTTCATTCAATTTCTTTCTTTTTTTTTTTTTTTTGATAGTTGTCCCTTATTTTTCATGAGCTGTTAAACTGTCCACTATTGTTCATAAAAACTCTCCAGGTCTCACAATCTCTTTGGATAAATTGTGCTAAGCTTCTGACATAATTCAGTTATTATTTTGTCTTGTGGGCTATATAT
Organism: Carassius auratus; assembly: GCF_003368295.1. Classification (NCBI taxonomy): domain Eukaryota; kingdom Metazoa; phylum Chordata; class Actinopteri; order Cypriniformes; family Cyprinidae; genus Carassius; species Carassius auratus. The sequence goes on along the minus strand of NW_020527556.1, from coordinate 24,117 downwards.
AAAAATCTTTGATGCAATATATCTTATTTAGGGGAGCACTAAAAAAAAAATGCATTTTGTGTAATACCTCTTAATTTAGTAATATAATTAACATTTTGCCCACAACTATAAGAATAAACTGCAATCAAAAGGACCCTTTGTACATTTTGTTTTTGCTTTGACAGCTAGCAAATTTTTATATTTATTTATCTTTTTATTTAGAATCACATTTCTAAATGTTACAATCCAAAATTAACAATTTAAATAAATTCCTGCTTATATATTTTCTGTATTTACATGACATTTTAATTAAGCATGATTTTATATATAAAATAATGATGTTCATTAAACAAAATTATTTCCTGTTTGAATATATTTTCTGTATATGTCACTGAAATAACATTTGGGACTTTCCTCAATATTTTACTCAAAAATACACGTTTGTTTTAAAAAAGCTCTTTTAAGAGTGCAAGACTACTTTTTAGGTGTTGGTGGTGGTAATGCATGGATAGAAATTTTATGCTGATCTATATGTGTGTGTATATATGTGTGTATTTATAGATCTATAGATTAATTGTAATTTGTGTTGTTCCATACTTATATGCTTAAAAAAAAAGTACTATATGTCAATAAACTAATATATATATGGGCTGTTTGTTTTTCTTTTTTGTATTAGCATTTCATATATGAAATATGGACCATCACCTTCAACTCAACCTTGCCAAGACAGAACTGCTTGTGATTCCAGCAAACCCATCGTTCCATCACAATTTCACCATCAAGTTAGGCACATCAACCATAACTCCTTCAAAAACAGCTAGAAGCCTTGGAGTTATGATTGATGATCAGCTGACTTTCTCAGACCACATTGCTAAAACTGTCCGATCCTGCAGATTTGCTTTATTCAACATCAAGAAGATCAAGCCCTTTCTTTCGGGAACATGCTGCACAACTCCTTGTTCAAGCTCTTGTTCTGTCCAGGCTGGACTATTGCAATGCCCTCTTGGCAGGTCTTCCAGCCAATTCTATCAAACCTTTACAATTAATCCAGAACGCGGCAGCAAGATTAATTTTTAATGAGCCAAAAAGAATACACGTCACACCTCTGTTTATCAATTTGCACTGGCTACCAATAGCTGCTCACATAAAATTCAAGACATTGATGTTTGCATACAAAACTACCACTGTCTCTGCACCCATTTACCTAAATTTGTGCCCTCTAGAAGCTTGAGTTCTGCAAGTGAATGTCTCTTGATTGTGCCATCCCAAAGAAGCACAAAGACACTTTTACGGACTTTTAAATTAAATGCTCAATCCGAGCAGCTGAGTCTTTAGCCATCTTCAAGAATCGGCTTAAAACACATCTCTGCAGTATCTTCCTCTAGGGGGCAGTAACACTGGAGACTCAACGGAAGGCTGCACAAGCGAGTTTTGAAAGTCAATAGCGTGACTTCTCCATCGCTTGACAATGAAAACTACTGTACAATATTCTATAAGAAATCTGTAACAAGACACAGTCTTTGTAGCTGAGACAGAAGACTGTATTTATTTGAAACTAAATTATGTTCATTTTCAATAGTATGAGTTCTATTATAGTTCTGTGGCTAAAACCACCATCAAAATGTTCTTCTAGGAGCCAGTAACAAAACACACCCTTTAGATTTGAGAAATAACACTGCATGTATTTTACATGAATTTATAAACAGATGTGAATTTAGTTCAATAGCATGTATCCTGAATTACAAACGAGAGTAAAACCTGCAAGGAAATGTTATTTTAGGCCCAGGTAACAAGACACACTTGTTGAAGTTGAGATAAAAGGCTTTATTGATTTAAAATGAATGTACTGTATACGTTTGAATGTTAAACTCAGTCAAACAGCTGCAGTATCTTCCTCTAGGGGGCAGTAACACTGGAGACTCTTTGGAAGGCTTTGTATCGATTTTTGAAAGTCAATAGCGTGACTTCTGCATCACTTTTGACAAATGAAAACTACTGCAAAATGTTCCATAAGAAATCTGTAACAAGACACAGCCTTTGAAGCTAAAATAAAAGACTTTAAAAGACTCTAAAAGACTTTATTTAGTTGAAACTAAAGGATGTATAGGTTTCATTTTCAATAGTGTGTGCTCTATTATAGTTCTATGGCTAAAACCACCATTAAAAAGTTCTTCTAGGAGCCAGTAACAAGACACCCCCTTTGAAGTTGAGATGCAATACTGTATGTTTTAAAAATGAGTGTGTTAATGGGTTCAAATTTAATTCAATAGTATGCATCCCGATTTACATGTGATAGAAAAAGATTACTGTAAATATTGTTCTTTGAACAAATAACAAGACAAACCCACTTCAATTTACATATCAAACTGAATGCATTCTAAATGAATTTATTTAAACTTCTGAATGTCAGACTTGGTCGAGACAAGTGCAATATGTTCCTCTAGTTGGCAGTAAACTGCACTATCTTTATCATGCTTGCAAGCATTTTCTCAGTCTGTACATTTCAATAATGTGTGTTGTGCTACAGTTATGTGGATGAAACCAACAGCTAAATGTTCTTTTATGAACACATAATAAGACACACCCCTTTATTTGAGATTTATTATTTATACATTTCACAAGTGAAGCATTTAGATGGAATTTTTCTCTTCGTTTTGCACTTTGCAGATAGTCCCTTGCCTGCTCTTTTACATTATAAGGTCTAAAGTATGTTTGTGCTGCTCAGTAGACAGTTAATGGGCCATGACTTTAACACCTTTGAACATTTGGAGATTTAGCAGACAGTGTTGGTTTGTTATCAAATGTGGAACTTGACGCAGTCAAATTATGCCTGTGCCAAGTTGAGTGTAACAGTATACTGTGACTTTACAGTATGGTTAACTTTTTAGTGTAGTACTTAAGAAATAGTAATTAAATTGAAGAAACCGTATTAGTATAAATTACAGAGCCCTTTTCTTAATAATTAATTAATGTGGTATTATTTGATTTGGAGCTGATCAAGTAAGAAGTGTTCTGGTCCCTCAAAGCTTGACTGAGGGCCAATTTAAAACATTAATAGAGGAGGAATACCCCCAACTGAAGAGCAAGTCATTCGACGTGCAGAGTCAATACCGTGTAGTTATTCCACTGACCGAGGGGACACCTAAAGCAATACGAAACAGTGGAGTGCTGGGGAGGTCAGCTCTCTACCTCCGGCCAAGTGTAAGCTCACTAAGGTTATGTAAAAACCAAAACGAAGTCATCCATTTTTTTATTCATATCGAGTATTGTTTAATTACATTTAACAGCAGGCTTTAAACAACAATGAGGGTAACACCGTTTCAGTGGTAAGTAACTAATCATAACTAATGTATAAACTGTGCTTAATAATCAGACAAAAGACATTCATTATACAATTTGGGTTGACATTTTTGGTATGTTTACAAATGTAAGGAATCCATTGACTCAGCGAAAACAGACGACAAATTGGTGAGGAAAAATATGTAACCATGACTTGAGTTATTATGTGTTATGTATTTAGGTTATAACTGTTTAAAGCCATATGTAGCCTATTAATACATATTCAAACAGACAGTTAATGTATACTTACTATAAAAGTACTAGTATGTTTTATGTTAATCATGTGCTTTTATGACACTAGTGAAATGTTAAGACCATGAATTTGACTCCATTAACTTTGTCAATGTGGATCACTCTCATCACATTTCATTATTTTGCTAAACGTGTTGCATTGCTTCTGTTTCTTGTGTTTTTGAACATATACTCTCCCCAGAGGTCATGTGTATCTACCTATTACCAATCCTAATTCTTGTTTCTGATCTGGTGTCAATGCAGTTATTACAGTTGCTAAATTTTTGTCTGCCTGTTCATGTGTAGGTCATCAATGAAAGTAATGATTCCCCACTAGGTCAAAATCATAATGATAATGATGATTTTGTTGATGGTGATGAGGAAGTGGTAAGAACATATATTACATAATTATTGATGTAACATTTAATTGTTTTAAAGGGAAAGTGCATATGCCTTGTTTATCTGCCTTTTACCATATGAAGTGCTTGCTATTGACTGTAGCCATTATAATTTATACAATTCTGTCCATAAAAGGTCATCATTAACAGTGATAATTTGTCAGAAAGCCATCATGTCAGTGATGATGACAGTACTACTGAAATGGTAAGACCGCAAATTGCGTTCTTTGCTTTCCATTCTTCTATGTTTGTGTGCATATATTTGCATTCATATATATATATATATATAAGCATAAAAGATATTTGAGGAATGTGGGTAACCAAACAGTTGATGGTTAAAAGTGACTTATATAGTAGGAAAAATGTAATATGGAAGTGAAGGGGGATTTAACTGTTTGATTACCCACATTCTCCAAAACCATCTTTTTGGTTTAGCACAAGAAATATATTATTATAGGTTTGGAACAACATGAGGGTGATTTAATTGATGACAGAATATACATTTTTGGGTGAACTATCCCTTTAATGGCAAGCTGTAGTATGTATGTAGTACTACTGACCCTTTAAGACTTGCATGCATCTAATATTAGACAGACGTCCTATTTTCATTCAACTGTACAGTGGAGGTTTCTCCATTAGGGTGATTGGGCGACACACCACTAAAGGAAAGGGAGGGATTTTATTTTTCTTTTACATTCAACCACAGTGTTACGCTAGCTTTAACTATTCTAGACTGTTTGTGCTGCCTCTAAATAGTCAAATCAGCGTTGAGTCATGTTCTGTGTAGTACCGCCCCTTTTTGGGCGATTTCAGTCAAACTGTGAATCGCCCAAAGTGCTCCTCATAGTCTTCCATTCAAAGATCATTTTTTTTTAACTGCAGGCACTGCAATGAAATCTCAATGAGTTGCGGGAGGGCTAGCCCTAACGTGCTTTCGTCATCATGCGTAACCTGTGAAAAACTGGTGGGAACAGTGACATCCAATAATATTTAAAAACTATTTTGAATTTTAACAACAAGAAAAAAATGAAAAACTAATTTAATATCTTTATCAAATAAAAAAAACAACAAAAAAACAAACAAACAAACAAAAAAACAGACGGGAACAGCTATGCCTTTGTCAGCTGAACTTGATCGACATCAGCATTGAAAACAATCATTCAAATCAAGATCGTCAAGTTGGTGCAGAAACAGTTAGCATTGCATTGTAACCTTGCATACACTCTTGAATAGGGCTGTCACTTTTAGTTCGAAAATCGATTGCACAATCGATCGGACCAACCAAAAAAAGTTTCGAAAATGAAAATAGGGAATCGATTTTAACCAAATATGTACACTATTAAAGCTGCGGTAGGTAACTTTTGACGCTCTAGCGGTTAATAAACAGAACTGCTTGCGTCTTGCGGAAGAACATTGTAGCCGTGAAAAATACTTGTGAAAAAAACATGATAATTGTGAATACAAATAAAAATAAGATTTCATCTCTGTTTTGTATAAACCTGTGATAACAGTGTGCTGTAATGTGTAACCTTTTATTATTGTAATATATTTTCTTTAAATAATTTGTACAAAATACAGTAGGAATATAGGCTTCTATTTGGTTTGTATTTCATGAATTTCACTATGAACTAATAAAATACTTCTGTTTCATAGGTCATACGTGAGAGGATACAACTGTCTGCAATTTTCCCTTCAGAAGGAGATGTTACATTTCACTTTTACTATCCAAATGGCTCTCAGAAACGCAGACATTACCAGCTGCAGAAAACATCTGTCTGTAGGTGTTGAATTGCGGCCTTTCACCAAGTTACTCTTCCTAGCCCAGCAACTTTGAACCACTCGAGAATTTCCCCAGTCTCACTAACTGTTGCCTATCTGTCAGAAAGCTGGTGATCCACTGACAGATAGAGCTAGGAACAGAGAGCTGGGTCAGTTTGGTCTGAAGGGTTGTTGGGATGATGGTGTTGAAAGCCGAACTAAAGTCCCTGTTTTGTCCAGATGTTGCAGGATGAAGTGCAATCCCATGTTGATTGCATCATCCACGGACCTGTTTGCTCGGTAAGCAAACTGCAGGGGGTCCAGTAAGGGTCCAGTGTTGTCCTTTAGATAACCCAGAACCAGTTTTTCAAACGACTTTATGACGACAGACGTTAGAGCCACAGGCCTGTAGTCGTTAAGTCCTGTTATCTTGTGTTTCTTTGGAAGAAGAAAACAAGTTCAACTTCCTGAAGGTCCTTGCTCAGAGGTCCAAGTATGCTCATCCACTGTTCAAGAACATAAGCAGGCTCTTGAATAAGAGTCTTGTATGCCAGTTCTTTCAAAATTTGAATTATGTTTTCTTCTGTTGGAATTCTCCGACAACTGTAGTATCTCGATCAATTCCACCTGGTCTGCACTACAGTTCTGCAGCTTTCTAACACAGAACACTCATTTTCTGAGACATACTTCAAAAAGTTGTCAATCAGATCACTTTTGAAAGATCTTTGAATTGCTTGCTCCAAGATGACTGGGAGATACTTTTATTGGGAGATACTTCTATTTCTTCCAGCCAAATAGAATTATTCGGGCAACACTTTCCCACTTTTCTTTACCAAAATCATGCTGAAGAAAATGAACATTAAAATTGTTCCCCTAGTGTGCATTGATCATAAAATTCTGATTCTGAAAACACTCCACTGACGTCATGGCCCATCTCAAACTGTCCGTTTCGGAGGAGCAACTTCCCTTCTACATCACTCTGTGTATGCGCAAGGGTTTCATCACAGAAATGTGCAATAAGTTCAGAAAATATCTGTCCGCGATGAACAACAAGAATTCTTTTGTGAGGAACTATTGGTTCTGGGCTCAGAGGCAAAGTGTCATCTAAGGTTTGTTCATCTATTCCATTGATGTCTCCGGTTAAAAATATCACTACATTGCATGCATCCAAATAATCTGGTGAGGTCATTGATGAAAATGGACATCCAGATCATCTGCACCATTCTGATCCTCTGTGGAATGTAAGGGAGACCCGTCATTGTTGGCTGTACTTTCCACAAAAATGACATCTGTGTTTGAAGCTTGAAAGAAGTTATTCATTCTCCTGGAAGAAGTGGAAAGACTTTGATCCTGGTTATTTCTGTGCAAGTCATCTATTGTGTCTGAATCCGATATGTCCACTCCATTTTCTGTTTTCTCTTGCCTAATGATCTTTTTTGTTGTGAGGTAGAACCTCATCATTGTGAGTTTGGATGTATTATACATTTCCCCCACTGTAGTTTCTTCATCTAGTGACACTTCTTGATAATTTGTTAGATCCAATTCAAACTCAGAAACACTGCCATGAGAATTTTTTTTCATTTGGGAAAAACAAATGAATTGCCTCCTCAATCAGTTCTTTCCTTTTCCAGTCTTTTGGCACAATCAACTTCCTTGTCCCCCCTCCTTTTTTTGCTCTCATTTGAACAAAGCCCTATCCATCATAGTGCATCCACCCAATGTTTGTTCTAGTTGTCTGGGCCCGTATTCATAAAGAATCTTAATGCAAAAAGTAGATCCTAGTGACACATTTCTAAGAAAATTCTTAGAAATGTGGGCGTTTATTCTTAAAATTAAAGAAAAATCCTAGTAAAGAAAAAAGTAATTCATAAAGCATCTTGACCCTTAAAAGAGGTCTTAAGGTCAAACTTGTTAGGAGCACAGAAGAGGACTTTTAAGAGGCTTAAGAGTTTCTTTAGCAGAGGAGAACATGGCAGAAAGACGATGAGGCAGAAGAAATGTGTTGCAGACAATGGATGACAGCGAGTTATTAAGACGTGCTAACATCTCGGACACAGCGCAGAAATGCCATAGTGCCAGAAATTAAAGTAATCACTACATTACGATATTTGGCAACTGGGAAAATGCAACAATACAATAGTGATGATTTGGGTCTGTCACAGCCTTTTGTAAGCAGAGTGATCACACAAACAATTACAGCACTTTCAGAACATCTTATTGTGTCACAGTTCATTTAGTTTCCACTGGACATTCCCACCTTGCAGGCTCAAAAAACTGCATTTATGAATATAGCAGGCTTATAGGTGCGCACAAGCAGGAGGAATGAACCGTTAATAGTTTGTGCTCTACGCTCCCATGTCTGCTTCTTGTCCCTTGCTGTGACACCTGGCCCGAATTTTCCTTTAAGAATGGCCTTGTGTTCATCCACCAACTGGGATAACAGTAAACACCATACCATACCATACCAACTTTATTTGTTAAGCGCTTTACAACAACCACAGTTGACCAAAGTGCTGTACAGAAAAATAAATAAAAAATAAATAAAAATAAAAAAGATAAAATAAACATTTACCATTTAATAAACCATTTATAACCACAGAATAAAAGCATTCAAAGTAACAAATTGCATCAAGTAAATAAAGTCGACATCTTACTAGGTGTCAAAAGCCAAAGAAAAAAGATGGGTTTTAAGAAGGGTTTTAAAAACAGATAAAGAAGAGGCCTGCTTAACATGCAAAGGCAGATCATTCCACAGTTTAGGGGCAGACACAGCAAAGGCACGGTCCCCTCTGAGCTTACGCTTAGTTTTAGGTACAGTCAGGAGCAGCTGATCATCTGATCTGAGAGAGCGGACGGGTTTATAAGAGTGTAGAAGCTCAGAGAGGTATGGCGGAGCAAGACCGCTAGGGGTCAGCCGTAACAGGAAAAGGAAGAGAGTCTGAACCAGAGAGAGGTTGAATAAACAATAATTTATTTACAAGTTGGGACTTAGCGTCAGGGGCAGACAAGGCCAAAATAACAAACAAAAAACCTCTTTGTTAACCCTCTACACTTCCTAAATCAAAATTAAAGAAACCAAAAGAAATAAAATACAGATTCAACTTACCTGACTCCCTAAACCCAAAACAATGTGAAAAGTGATATCAAAATAAAATGGCGTCTAACCCCCTACGTCCCTCAACTTAACAAACTAAGATCAACAAAATGTTTACAAGATATATATAGATATATACATACACACACAAGTTAACAGCAAACAATTTACAATCAGAATCCAAAATCGTAGTCAATCAGGCTTAGGTCAAGTTAACCGGGAATATCACAGAATTTAAGCAAAGAAAAAACAATACAAAATAATTATCACAGAACACAATCGCAATCTTATACACCAACACACTATCTCTCTGGTAAGACACTCAAATTCAAACAACCAACAATAACAAGGCAAACAGCAAACTATGGAGTCACACACAATGGCACAATCATGGCCTCGACTGAGTGTTTGGGGCAGTCCTTATATCTGGATCAGGTGAAGAGGAGAACCAATCGCAGCCTCCAATTAATTATCTCCAGGAACCGCCCATCTGAAACAAACATGCACAGAGAACACAAGAGGGCAGAATGGAAACAACCAACAAATGACTTTTGCTCATAACAGGCAGACACAGCAAAGGCACGGTCCCCTCTGAGCTTACGCTTAGTTTTAGGTACAGTCAGGAGCAGCTGATCATCTGATCTGAGAGAGCGGACGGGTTTATAAGAGTGTAGAAGCTCAGAGAGGTATGGCGGAGCAAGACCATTTAGTGATTTAAAAGCAAATAACAGAATTTTAAAATGGATCCTAAATTGAATAGGCAGCCAGTGTAATGAAGCTAAAATAGGGGAAATGTGCTCATGTTTACGTGTGCCCGCTAAAAGACGTGCTGCTGCATTTTGTATCATCTGGAGATGGGTGATGGAGGACCCACTAACCCCCACATATAGTGAATTACAGTAGTCCAGCCGTGTAGTTACAAAGGCGTGGATTACAGTTTCAAAATGTTGTCTTGACAGAATTGGCTTTATTTTGGCCAGCTTTGATCTGACTGTCAAATTTAAGCTCAGGGTCCACTTTAACTCCTAGGTTTGTGATAATAGGTTTAATATAGGGTGCTAAGGAGCCCAGATCTACAGGTGGGGTCCCAGTGGTGCCTCCGAAAACCATCACTTCTGTTTTTTTATCATTAAAATGTAAAAAGTTCAGAGCCATCCAGGCCTTTATGTCGTCGAGACAATTGAGTAGTTGTCCAACAGAGTTATAATTTTTCTTTTTAAAAGGTACATAAATCTGACTGTCATCTGCATAACAGTGGAATGAAATGCCATACTTTCTAAGTATGGAACCAGGTGGAAGCAAATACAGAGAGAAAAGTAGAGGGCCGAGGACTGAGCCCTGTGGGACCCCACACAAGAGAGGACTAGAAGAGGATACAGAGTCACCTAAGCTAACACAAAAAGTTTGATCCGATAAGTATGACCTAAACCACTCCAGTGCTATGCCACTGATGCCCACCCACTGCCTTAAACGTGAAATCAATATTTCATGATCCACTGTGTCAAATGCAGCAGTTAGATCTAAAAGCACAAGGATAACACAGTCACCAGAGTCAGTAGCTAAAAATATATCATTAAAAACTCTTAAAAGAGCAGTTTCGGTGCTGTGCAAGGTCTTAAAACCGGACTGGAAAACCTCTAGAATATTATGTTCTTCCAAAAAGGCCAATAGTTGACTGTACACAATCTTCTCCAAGATTTTTGAAAGGAAAGGCAATTTGGAAATAGGCCTGAAATTAGCAAGAACTGACGGATCTAGAGCAGGTTTTTTAATCAGAGGTTGAACTACTGCATGTTTTAAAATTTCAGTGACCACACCCGAGGTCAGACTACTATTTATAACTGCTACAACAGATGGTCCTACAGTGGGGAAAACCTCCTTAAATAGTCGAGGGGGGACAGCATCATTTGGAGAACCCGAGGGCTTCAAATGACCAACAACCTCCTCTAAAGAGGAAAAAGTCACCGGCTCAAAATGATCAAAGACAGCCGAGCAGGGGACAGAGATTGAAGGGTCTGAAGGTACAATTTGAGACCTAATAGAAGTGACCTGATCAATAAAAAAGCAAAGGAACTTTCACACATAACGGGATGCTTCTATACAAGCATTCTGCGGGGCATTTAAAAGTGAGTCAATGGTGTTAAACAAAACACGAGGCTTGTGACAATTTGCCAGAATAATATCTGAGAAATGTTTTCTTTTGGCATCTTTCACAATTTCCTGGTAATGACACCAGCAATATCTTAACATTTGAATTGACACCTGCAGTTTGTCCTTCTTCCACTTGCGCTCAGCTCTACGGCACTCACGTCTGGCAGCATGAGTCATGTCATTTAACCAGGGCTCAGATTTAGTTTTAGGCTGCCTGGATTTAAATGGAGCCATAGTGTCTAAAACAGTTTGGCAGGTGGAGTGAAACCAAGAGCAAAGCTCATCTGTATGCAATACAGACTCGGGAGTGATGGAGTTCTGACTGAACGCAACCGAGAACTGAACAGCAGTGGAAGGGTTAATCATGCGACAGCGCCATGCAGCAGCGCAAGGTTTAACTGTATGACAGGCAAGAGCAGTCTCAAATAATACAGGCATATGGTCAGAAAACACTGCGTCACATATCTCTAGATTAAGAACAGGCAAACCATACGATAAAACAAGATCAAGTGTGTGTCCATGTTCTTGTCCAGACACAGATTGCACAAGATTAAAAGAATCAATGAGGTTTAAAAACCCCTTTGCCATTGGCTTATCAGGACAACACACATGAACATTAAAATCCCCAACAATAAGAACACGATCATATTTAGGCATGATTTCAGCCAGAAAATCGGAAAAATCATTTAAAAAGTCCTTATTGTACTTGGGGGGCCGATAGACCACAGCACACATTTATTTGCACACACAAATAAACTCAGTTCAAAGCTGCTGAAAGCGGATGACAGCAAAATCTGTTTACATTTATAATGACTCTTATATACAGTCGCTATTCCTCCTCCTCGGCCAGATGTTCGCGGGGAGTTAAAGTAGCGGCAATCTTGGTGTACAAATTCAGTAAAAGCGCTAGACTCACCATCGCTCAGCCATGTCTCAGTTACACAGAGGAAATCCAGTCCTAGGGATGTGAAAAAATCCTTTAATACAAAAGTCTTATTTGCTAGAGATCTAGCATTTACCAGTCCATACCTGGCAGGAACCGGCGGGTCCGCGGCACTGAATGTTCGTGAAACCCGACACAGAGAGCGCAAGTGGCTGTGATTCACTCCGCGCCAGCAGAGACGAGGAGAGCAGGGGCCGCGGGGCTGGAACACCTCTTCCGGGCCGACGACAGGTACCAGCCAGGCGTCGACAGGGTCCAGCAAGCGTCGAGGTATAACGAGGCTAGGCACAACTCCAAACTCATTCCAAAAAGGCGTAGAACAACATGCAAGACGGGCCTTCCACCTCACCAGCCGACCGCTGCGTTTTCCCCGGCGGCGGGTGCGCTTTCTTCGGCGCTTACTTCGAGAAGGTGGAGTCGGGACACACCAAAGGTGAGCCGGGAGCCTCGCCAGGAGGGGGGGCAAAGTTTCACGTCCACCATCATACAATTTCACTATATTTCCAGCAGAAAATCGCAAATCCAGCAGTGTTTGACGATCGTACACCAGTAGAGAGTCGACATCCGAGGCAAAAAATAAAACAAACAGCAAAAACACACACAGCAATGACAGTGACAGACGGCAAGCCACGCACAATGGCGCCATCTTGTTTCTCAAACACTGTTTGGCTTTCTCGCCCTTCTTGGTTTTGATTCCATGTTTGATACATTAAAACCAACATTCAAACTGCCACTTGACAGCAATCACTGTAATTGGAAAGAGTGGAACAATTTTTTATCATTCTAAGCCAATCAAATACCTTAAAGGAAATTAAAAGCATGGTAAATAAAAAAAGGATTTATATACACACATATAATGTGTGTGTGTGTGTGTGTGAGAGAGAGAGAGAGAGAATGGTCAAATAGGATAGATTACGCATGTAAATTCAAAGTGAGAATTAGAATAGACCCTATACTCAAAATCAATCTTTTTTTTCTTTCTTGTACTACCAACCAATCACAGTCTTCAAAAGATTGTATCATACATAGCAACGGGGTCAACCCCGCCTCCTCACTAAGATGAAAGTTTTTGTCTTTTCCTTACTCTGAGTTGCTCTCAGATCGATCCCGAATCACTCTTAAGCTAAGACTCCTACGTAAAAGTTTTTAAGATAAATGAAGAGTTTTCTGAGAGGATTCTTAGAATCTTTATGAATTCAGGCCCTGGTTTTCAGTTTGTGAATTGTTCGTTTTTTGTCTTTTGCTCAGTTTTGATTTTAGGCGCTCAAACAGCTTTGACTTCCTGCAAATTGGCACAGTTTCTTGCCTCCTACAAAATCCCAAAACTGCCAATCTGTCTCCATATGAAGGAAAATAGCTTCTCATCTGGTCATCAGTTATTAGCAGTAGGAAACTGACATCAATCTGCAAATAAACACATTTTTGAGTATTATGCAATACAAAAACAAAAAAAGTTGATAAAATTTATACAAGCATCTAGGTCTGAGATAATCCTACTTATCATATACCTGCCTTCAAGAAATTGTTTGCACAAAGGGAACATTTTATCATTTACTCAAAAAAAAAAAAAAAAAAGATTTCAGTCTGGGTTGCTGTTTCCAAAAAAAAAAAAAAAAAAAACAGTTATAAAAGGCAGGGGTTATCTTCATATTTTTTGTCAGTCATTATGCCTCACACACAATTGAGCATTCAAGCCTTTCTGAGCAGAACATGCTATAGGGCTTGTTAGTTTCAATAGAAAAAAAACCCATAGCTTTGTTTTAGCATTTTTAAAATCAATTTCAGTGCTTTTACATAGATTAACTTCCCCACAGTAGTATCCACATTATTTTTAATGTAAGAACTGCTCTGCCTTTAGTAATCTTTAATGTGTTGAGTTATCAACTTCCAGTTATATTAGCTGTGAAAAACAGTAAATTATGCTGCTTGATAGCAAACTGGTATTTACAATCATATTATTTTAATTAATTATCATAATAATGATGATTATGAACCTAAAGGCGCTGAGCTGTTACACAATGTGAACTCACTCAGAGGCCAACACAGAAGAAAATTAATAGTTGAATAAATTCATTATTTTTGTTTGTTTTTGCACACAAAATGTATTATCATCGCTTGATAAACTGAAGGTTGAGCCACTGTAGACACTTAGACTATTTTGGGATGTCAGATATCGATCCCATAGAAACCTTATGGAAGAGTGAGACAGATCAAAAATATCTTAATTTGTCCATGAAGTCTTACATGGTTAGAACAACATAAGGGTGAGTAAAACTTGCAGAATATTTTTATTGAATAGTAACCTCTTAGGTGTAATTGACATTTTGATTTTCCATTTCATAACCATTTTAATATTAAATATCTCTATTTTGAAACATTTATGTTTTGTTATTGACAAAATAAATAGCTTTTTTACATTCCATATTAGGTTTATTTAAGGGAGATATATATATAATTTGAGCCCACATATGTTCTAGATAAGCCTACGTTTGTTTTAATGTAATATTCTACACATTGTAGGGCTCAGCAAATATGGGCAGAACTCTTTACTGTCCTAGTACTTAAAAATGTGAATTAAATGTGGCACAATGGGCTCCATCATCACAGTATGCTGTTGCCTATCTAGTGCAAGGGATTTCATCAATATGCTGATTCAGGACTGTTGGGACACTCCAGGCACAGGATGGTTCTGTCGGGAGAGTCATTTGCAACTCAATGACACATCTTTACCATTTGCTTTCAACTACATACTGTTTACGGTGTTCTAATATGTAACTATGCCATGTTTGGTCTCATCTGACAGCCTATAAACTGAAATGTATGGTGGTGAACTTAATAGAGATAAAAGTATCCTAATGTACAATCTAGGTACTATTGGTTAAACATGCATTGAGGAGAATGTTCATGTTCTTCTCCCACTCTTGATCTCCACCTATTTGCTTCATCTTTTGGTTTCCTGTAGGTTGGGTTTGGTGTAATCCACTTATGTTTAACTTTAATGGAGTCAGATAAATATTTTAATTATACACATCAACTGCCTTTTGTTCCAATTATTGGTTCAAAAATAGCAGCATAAGTTTCCAGCCTTACACATTTTATAAAATAAACATTAAATAATCTCAGTAAGAAATAAATTTGTAAGTAGGTCTAAATGGTAAGTAGTCACTTCCTCCAAATAATGAAAATTTTCATTTTTGGGTGAACTATTCCTTAAATTTTTCAGTAGGTTAATTAATTTGTTTAATATTACCTTGTCCTCCTCCAGCCTTTTTATGGTGGTTTCTGGAATGTTCCTCTCTGTCAGAAAATCCAGTCCATTCTGTAATGATAGTTAAATGGAAATTAATAACGAGATCTAACTGAGGCTGATTGGTCTATAGTATGTAAGCCATAAAACCAAATATCTGTATCTTTATGGTCAATATGCTGTGTATAACAAAGCAAGCTCCTGTCCTGATGCAAAACAGTTTTGGTTCAGTGACAGTAAACGATTGGACTGGATATTATATTAAATCACTCTTTGTAAACATAAAATCAACACTTAACATGCAAGAAGATTAGGCTACGTAATAGACAAACTTAGCATGCGCACGTTACCAAAAGTAACATTTAATACTTGCCCAACGTATTTTATTAACACATGCTGATCGTTTGGTAAATGATTAGCATGTCAAAGAATAAGTATGATCAAACCTTGTCGCCGGAAAATGTCCCGCAAAGCTCTGTTGTTGATGTTGAAAAGGAAGAGACTCTTGTGTGGTATCTCGTGGCCTCTATGCTCGTGGCTTCCTAGGATGCGAGAAGGTCAAAGTTAACATCAGTTGCGCCAAAAAGAAAAGTCAGAATTCTGACTTTATATCTCACAATTCTGACTTTATATCTCGTAATTCTGACTTTATATCTCGCAATTCTGACTTTATATCTCACGATTCTGACTTTATATCTCACGATTCTGACTTTATATCTCGCGATTCTGACTTTATATCTCGCAATTCTGACCGCAATTCTGACCGCAATTCTGACTTTATATCTCACGATTCTGACTTTATATCTCGCGATTCTGACTTTATATCTCGCGATTCTGACTTTATATCTCACGATTCTGACTTTATATCTCGCAATTCTGACCGCAATTCTGACCGCAATTCTGACTTTATATCTCACGATTCTGACTTTATATCTCACGATTCTGACTTTATATCTCGCGATTCTGACTTTATATCTCGCAATTCTGACTTTATATCTCGCAATTCTGACCGCAATTCTGACTTTATATCTCACGATTCTGACTTTATATCTCACGATTCTGACTTTATATCTCGCGA
Organism: Carassius auratus; assembly: GCF_003368295.1. Taxonomy (NCBI): domain Eukaryota; kingdom Metazoa; phylum Chordata; class Actinopteri; order Cypriniformes; family Cyprinidae; genus Carassius; species Carassius auratus. Next base: position 7,899 of record NW_020527556.1, on the reverse strand, counting down.
TTCTGACTTTATATCTCGCAATTCTGACTTTATATCTCGCAATTCTGACTTTATATCTCGCAATTCTGACTTTATATCTCGCAATTCTGACTTTATATCTCGCAATTCTGACTTTATATCTCACAATTCTGACTTTATATCTCGTAATTCTGACTTTATATCTTGCAATTGCTAGAATTGTGAGATAAAAAGTCACAATTATTATTATTTTTATTTTTTTTCTGTGGCGGAAACAAGCTTCCATACTAAACCATCTGCAAACCAGAGAAATTGTCAAATAGGCAGAGTCATCCATTGACAAAATAACTTCACTAAAGATTTCGGAAAGGATTTCTAGGGGAAGCTGTTCCCCATATATATTTATACTTGAATATAAAAGTTATGAAACATTATATAAACACTGACTACTGACAACCTTGGTTTAGACAAACCAGATAGATTGTTGTCACAACTGAATACTCTGAATAAGAAAAAAAGAGATGAATATTCTTTTATAATAAAATATTAATATATACAGTACTGTGTATAAGTCTTAGGCATGTTAAGCAAGTCACTGTCTGAATGAGTGACTCATTGAAATGATTAATTCAAAAACAAAGCACTGTCTGGCTTTAAGAATGAGTCATTAAATCATTAATTTGTTTAATACAATACATTTTCCCGTAGTGAATCTAAAAAAATCAGAGTCTGCATCCATCATACGCTACATGATTTTCTATGAATTCTGTCAACTCAGATCTGCAGACTGACTTTCAGCAACTAGCGTCAACTTCTTCAGACTATAACTCAGAAGTTGTGTAGTGTGTTCCAGGCTTAAGTTGAAACAACTAATACTATACAGTCATGTCAACTGACAGAGATAAAAAAAAAAAAAAATTGACAAGATTTAAACCTATGAGTTAAACAAATAAATGTGTGGAGACTTTGATTTAAAATTTAATGCAACCTTTGAACTTCATTATTTGAAGCTTAAATTTGTTGAAATTTTCAAGAGTGTATGCAACGAGCAATCCTCTTAAAAATGTCTTTCATAATCACGCACATCTTCTAGTCGTGATGAAAGAGTGCAGTCTTGAAGAACATTTTCCGGGGACCTGGCAAGCGCTCATAAATGAAAGTGAAAGTAAGGGAACGGAGTTGATGTGGCCATTTTAAACAGACAGGATCGATTATTTAGAATAGAAAATATATTTAAATCTTTAATAGAATCGACCTATAAATGCTAAAGCAGGAGTTGGTGTGTAGTGACCAGATGGGAATGTGAAGCGGTATGTATGATATTTTTCACCCGAGAGCAAATTAACAAGTTTCTTGTGTGTTTCCTGTTGAATCAATGCTTTAAGCTGGAAAACTCATTAAAACATCTTGCAGAAAAAAGTCTAAGGACATGAGGGAACAATGCATCTTTGTGATGTCCTCCAAAGTGGGGAAAGTTAGTGTAGAGAACCACTGTGTGGGGCAAACACATTACTGCGAGCTCATTTCACCGACAAGCAAGCATAATGTCATGAACAGAATCTCAACTAGTTTTGTAAAAAACAACTACACTGATGGTTGGCCATCAAGTATTTTCAAAGAAAACAACAGTTTGGTAGATACAGTGCTAAGCATAAGTGAATAGACCCATGCTAAAGTTGACTAAAAAGAGGAATAAAAAAATTCATCTTTTGGAAATTGATCTAATTGCCTTAATTTAAAAAAATCCAACCTTTAAGGACACCCAATTTTCTTTATGAATGAATAATGTATCGTAAATAAATAAAAGTTCTTCCTTAAAATACAGGGTGCATAAGTCTGGACAACCTATGTTAAATTCCCATTGAGACAGGCAGATTTTTAAAGGCCAGTTATTTTATGGATCCAGGTAGGGTGATTTTTCCTAATTTTTTTAATTAAAGCAATAAGATCAATTTACAAAATATGATTTTTATTCCTCTTTTTAGTCAAATTTAGCATGGATGTATTCACTTATGCTTAGCACTGTAGTTAGCTAGCAGGCTAGGCAACAACGTCAGGTGCACTTCGTGACTTTAAGAGCTGGCAACATAAACACATTTAAAGAATTTTTAGAGAACTTACCCAAATGAAAATGCAGAGAACACACTCTCATCGACTTCAGAGATGCGGTCGAAAGTAATGTCCTTTCTTTAATTGCTGCCAACCCAAGAAATCCGACCGTCTCTTTGTCACATCGGAGACATGCTCTCCCTCATGCTTTTTCCATGTAGGGAAATGAAAAAACTGTAAAAAAATGGTTTCCTACGGTTTCCACGACAATCGTGCTGTGACACTGGAGCAGTTTTTTACACAGCAGTGTTTTCCAGGCTTTCTTGAATAGTGCGACACACCTCCTCTACTACCAATGTAAACAATGAACTGTGCTGGCGGGTATCCTCCCAAGATGGCGGAAAGGGGAGGAGACGCGGTCTCTGGGGGCGGGGCGCTGTGTCGTGACCGACATCTCCTCATTCTCATAACGTTAATAGAGGTCGGGATTGTTGCGTCACGTCGCAATGCATTGTGGGAATCGCGGTACAGAAGTAGATGTACTGTATAGTAGGCATTAGGTAACGTTGGTCATTTGGTCATTAATTTTGATTATTTTTTGGGAAAATGGTTCAGTATTGCTGTATTGTGAACTGCTGTAATCGGTTTCATGATCGACAGGGCAAACGCCTCCGTGAATCATATTAGTTTTTCAACATTTTCCTACTTGGAAAAAAAACACAAGGTGTCTGAAATCACCAAGAGGCGTCAGATGGCTTGGGTCGCCACTGTACGGAGGGAAACCATCACCTTCGATAATATATACTACCATAGTTATGGTGAGACATGTTGTGTATGGTCTCTCTCTCTCTCACATACACACACACAAACTCAGACACAAACACATTACGTTTTCTCTAGTTTTTGGCCAGTAAGGGAGTCAGTTTAGTGTCTGTATTTTTTGTTTAAACATTTCTTTTGACCCAATCCTGAACTTAATATTGCTTTTTGATATTTTTGTGCTGACTGTATTTAACAAATTTGAACAACTTGTTTAAAAAAAAAAAAAAAAACTGGAACGAACTTCAAATAGGAAGTTAAGCGTCTTGTTTTGGTGAATGGTGGGGTTTGTGTCTTGAGGTGAATGTTCGTCAATATTATACCGGATTACAGAACTACCGGAGGAAAACAGTGATTTGCAAGTATGATAGGTGAGTAATTACTCCTGAAGTTGTAACAAACCCGCATAGACAAGCTTCATAGCTCGCAGAATCTGATAAGTGTGTGTGTGTGTGTTGTCACCACTGATGCTTGGTGAATGTTAACGTTTCCTTAATGAAACAAGATTTGTTTTCTCCACGTTTTAATTTGCAGATCCATTTATGATCTGCAGGTGAGCTCCAGTGACTTTTTTAAAAAGTGAAAGTGACATTTTTAAATTGATCGGAGGTGTAAGCGCTCACTCCACAGACCCGGTAGGATAATTATCAGGGAAACTGAGGCTTGTAAACTTTTCATGTGTTCATAGGGATCGATTCCGCCTACAACCTCTTTTTTTTAATTAGCGTTGTTTGGCTTCATTATTAAGTTTGTCCGTATAGGTATAGGCAACTTTTTTTGTCACGTTCTATAACTTTTTCTGGAGACTGGCTATTATCTTATTACAAAACCTGCCTTTGCGATGCCTCTAAAATGGCCGCCGTACCCACAATGCACCATTCCATGACGTCTACGGCCGAGCTCTATTATGTTTCTATGCTAGCGTAATACTTGATAGCAGACATTCAGGAAAAAATACCATAATCACAGAGGTATAAATATTAACAAAAAGTACTTAAAGTAGACTGTGGATGATATTAACGTGTTACTTAACAAATCTGTTGCAGTTGTGGCCTTTCTTTGGTATGACTGACGAGAAACAGAGAAAATGTCAGACGAGTCCTCTCCTCTCCAGCAGCTGATGTATTACGCGGTTGCCATGGTAACTCAACGGCTAGAAGGCTAATAAAAACAATAAAATAATAAAAAAGGTTTTTAGCGACGTTAGACTTTTGTTTTTACTTTGTTTTATACATTTTATCAACCAACTTATTTATTTATAAATTGTAAAAACTCACCTCAGAAAGCTAATTCTCCTGTCAGACACGTGAAGTGAAAAGTGCGTCTAACAAATGCGCTGTCCTTCTGATACAACAGTCTCTGCTGCAGATGAGATGGTGTAGCCAGTCTGTGTCACTATTTACGTTCATAACTTCCTTACGAGATAGAAAGTTTCACAACTCTTTTTCTTGTCAATACTGTGCGTGCGGTGCGTCAGTTGTGGAAGCGCGCGCCTGTATGTCACGTCACTATATATTAAAAGCATGTCCATATTCTGACTTGGTGAAAGAAACATATTTTATCTTTAAGGATCGTTTAATCTTGTGACTGAAGTTTAATTACACTTTTTAAATAGCTTTATACTCCGCGCGCCTGTATGTCACGTCACTATATATTAAAAGCATGTCCATATTCTGACTTGGTGAAAAGAAACATATTTTATCTTTAAGGATCGTTTAATCTTGTGACTGAAGTTTAATTACACTTTTTAAATAGCTTTATACTCAGAGAGCATATAAAGAACGTAAAAAAAATATATGGTAATGATATAACGTGCATACGACGTTGTAGTTACGTTGCCAGTAAGTCATGAAGTTAAAAATATATAACCAATAGAGGACCTATCTGGGATGTTCTTGGTTATCTGGTCACATTGGAAGGACGTACTGACCACGTTGTGAGTTGGTAATGTGATGGTAATAAAATTACGGGCATGCGATGTCGTAGTTACGTTGTCAATTGGTAAGTCATGGAATTACCAAAAATTACCAGTAGGTTACGTAACTGTTACGTCGTGTGTTAGCAGGGTTGTATATTGTTACTGAAACTTCATAATGTTTCACTTGATTATACATTTAGTCAGGAATTATATTTTGGAAAAAGTCTAACTAGTAAAATGTTTACAGGTTATGTGAAAACTAGTACTACAAGTATATACATAAATAAAAAGAGACTTACTCATGTTTATGATCTCTGCTGAATAAAGCACTTCATCCTTTTTTTCTGAGGAAATCCATTTCTCAAATCCTCAACCACATCACATCTTTTCGGGGTTCATTATGTCTTATTGCTCTCATCGCGAAGCAAAAAATAAAGAGTAAAATAAAAAAACTTGAACAGTCTCTCTGCTTTTCTTCTGTGTGGGCGTATTCAAGCCGCGCGCTTCAGTTTGAATCTGAATAGCGTGTTCAGCGCGGGGGCGTGGTCACAGTAAATATAATCAAGGGAGACGTGAAAAACTAGACATCGCGTTGTTTTCATATGGATTACTTTATCACAGAATATCTGTTTTGGCAGCTCTTGTTTAGTTTAAAAGCAGACATGTCAAGCTTTCTATAGATATATCTCTCATGTCTCTTCGTTGAGTATTCACGGAGTTACAGTTCATTTTAATGACGTGTTTGTACATGAAGATCAGGGCAGACCAAGGCTGCAGACAGCACACCTTGTTTGTTATCTTTATTTTATAAGTGCACAAAGTTCTGTTGTTAATATGTCTGTATTAAAAAAAGAACACCCTTTACAGATTCGATTGATGTATTGCTCTTATCTGTACGATCAAAACTGAAAGTGTAATTTAAGTTCTTTTCGTGGTTATCAGGAGAAAATGACTCATAACGCGTATATGTGTTAATCGACTCCAGAGGGTTAAAAGAGTTTTCTATAAAACAAAACTTAATGAAGTCGTTAAAATCATGTTTTACCAAAAACAGGTCTTCACCTTTTCTCGTGCTGCTTTCATCTCTACGTGCAGACTGAGCTCGTGCGTCATCTTCGCGCCAGTTATTCAGCCAATAAAGTGTGTAGGCCTATGTATTAAAAATTGTCTAGTACTATATTAATTACAAAGGTTTAATTGGCATCTATATTTCAAACGACCCGACTGACCGCGACCCGAATATCATTAAAAATATTTGGATGACTCGTAATCGCGGGCAACCGTGGGGTGACCGCAGGCACCCGCTCATTTTGGATCAACCCGCGCATCACTGGTAAGTACACTTATATGAGTGTTTAAAAAAAATGCATCTTACTTATTTGAGAAGCGCAGCATGGACCGTTTATCAGCTCGGATCAGTGACGCACAAACAAACTTCTCTGAGCTCACAAAAGGTTTACTCAGGAATAGGGATGTAACGGTATGAAATTTTCTTATCACGGTTATCAGTATTATCACGGTTTTGTTATAATGTGCTGGTGATGTTAAAAAAAGTACATACAGCTAAATCACTTGACCAAGTTTTATATTTAAAAATCAACATGTCTTTTTGTTTGCATAATCACTAAAACAATAACATTACCAGTGATGTCCGGATTTTAAATGACAACTTGACTGACAACAGTTTAATAGCATTCAAGATTAAGATATAATGTAAATGTTCAAATAAAGCTTTGAAAAAGTTTCATAAAAAGGTAATCCTCACATTTCAGCTTTTTTAAAAAAGAAAAAGTATATGTCAAAATGATAATTGCTTAATAAACCTTCGTGATCACAACAGCATTGCTAAAAAAACACTTCCTTTAGGTCAGAGGTTCTCAATTTCAGTCCTCGCGCCCCCAGCTTTGCATATTTCACACGTTTGTCTCTGTTAACACACCTGATTCAGATCATCATCTTGTCAGAAGTGAGCTAAACTCACCATGAAGTTAAATTTACTGATTGGTATTAACCTGAATGCTGTCATCAATAATGTCATATTTTCTCAATAATTAATATGCTTAGTTATTTTTGCTGTTGTTTTCTATTACTTCAAACATCAAATACACAATGTTGTCATTTCACTGCAGCTTGAAAAACTCCATGCCATTGGATACAAGCCAGATCTGCTTCTTGCAAAGGAGAACAAAAAGAAAGTATGAAATATAAACCCCTCGCTGCTAGGGATGGGTACCGAAACCCGGTATTAAACTGGCCCCGGGGCTAAATTATGAAAGACTGTAGTATCAGTAAGATCTGACGGTACCGGTTCTGCTTTCGTACTGGAGGGGAAAAATTAATGTACAATGTATTTTTGCTTAATAATGTTATCGTGCACATTTTATCTCACCAAACATTTCTAATTTGCGATATTATTAAGACGTTTGTCTGTGAGATCTGCGAGATCTCTCATGGGCACCGCGGAGGTTGTCTGTCAGTCACACCCACACACACCAAGAACGAGCGCGGCGCACACACACGAGAAGGGGCTGTTCACATATCGCATCTTTTGCGCGCTCAAGTTCGTTATTTCAAATGCAGGTGCGCGGTATACACGCTCATAATGGAAGCGACGCGGTCGCGACGCGCACGCGGCCCGACAAGCACGTTTTTTCCAGGCACGTCCGCACCACCTCGAGTAAAACATCTCAACTTTTCAGAATGCCGCAAGTGCACAGCAGGTCATGTAACTTCCTCACCTTCTCCATAACAACGTTGAAGCTCAGCCAAAATGAAGGAACAGCTGATAGCTGTATGTGGATTTTTTTAATTAATTTAGTAGCAGTGCAACTGCAAGCAGTTTTTTGTGCTGCAAATCCATTCATCCATTGCTGAAATTTCCGCGTCTTCATGGAGAGAGCAGGTCATGGTTGCTTAGCAAGCAACGGCAGACTCCTTAGGAGCGCAAGTGCCCAAAGGCTTTGGGGAAAAAAATCAGAAAGCGGCGCGCCTAGCTTTTTCCACACGTTTTTAGATGCGATATGCAAACGGCCCCTTACAGTACAAAAACTCCTGCTTAATACAAAGAGTGACGATGGGGGAGACAGCAAAAAGTGTGCTTATACTTCACTAGAATGGATGCAGTGGTTGTCATAAGTGCAACAAAATTTTTGCAT
>NW_020527555.1:0-77422 GCF_003368295.1 Carassius auratus | reverse complement strand
CAATGGCACAATCATGGCCTCGACTGAGTGTTTGGGGCAGTCCTTATATCTGGATCAGGTGAAGAGGAGAACCAATCGCAGCCTCCAATTAATTATCTCCAGGAACCGCCCATCTGAAACAAACATGCACAGAGAACACAAGAGGGCAGAATGGAAACAACCAACAAATGACTTTTGCTCATAACAGGCAGACACAGCAAAGGCACGGTCCCCTCTGAGCTTACGCTTAGTTTTAGGTACAGTCAGGAGCAGCTGATCATCTGATCTGAGAGAGCGGACGGGTTTATAAGAGTGTAGAAGCTCAGAGAGGTATGGCGGAGCAAGACCATTTAGTGATTTAAAAGCAAATAACAGAATTTTAAAATGGATCCTAAATTGAATAGGCAGCCAGTGTAATGAAGCTAAAATAGGGGAAATGTGCTCATGTTTACGTGTGCCCGCTAAAAGACGTGCTGCTGCATTTTGTATCATCTGGAGATGGGTGATGGAGGACCCACTAACCCCCACATATAGTGAATTACAGTAGTCCAGCCGTGTAGTTACAAAGGCGTGGATTACAGTTTCAAAATGTTGTCTTGACAGAATTGGCTTTATTTGGCCAGCTTTGATCTGACTGTCAAATTTAAGCTCAGGGTCCACTTTAACTCCTAGGTTTGTGATAATAGGTTTAATATAGGGTGCTAAGGAGCCCAGATCTACAGGTGGGGTCCCAGTGGTGCCTCCGAAAACCATCACTTCTGTTTTTTTATCATTAAAATGTAAAAAGTTCAGAGCCATCCAGGCCTTTATGTCGTCGAGACAATTGAGTAGTTGTCCAACAGAGTTATAATTTTTCTTTTTAAAAGGTACATAAATCTGACTGTCATCTGCATAACAGTGGAATGAAATGCCATACTTTCTAAGTATGGAACCAGGTGGAAGCAAATACAGAGAGAAAAGTAGAGGGCCGAGGACTGAGCCCTGTGGGACCCCACACAAGAGAGGACTAGAAGAGGATACAGAGTCACCTAAGCTAACACAAAAAGTTTGATCCGCTAAGTATGACCTAAACCACTCCAGTGCTATGCCACTGATGCCCACCCACTGCCTTAAACGTGAAATCAATATTTCATGATCCACTGTGTCAAATGCAGCAGTTAGATCTAAAAGCACAAGGATAACACAGTCACCAGAGTCAGTAGCTAAAAATATATCATTAAAAACTCTTAAAAGAGCAGTTTCGGTGCTGTGCAAGGTCTTAAAACCGGACTGGAAAACCTCTAGAATATTATGTTCTTCCAAAAAGGCCAATAGTTGACTGTACACAATCTTCTCCAAGATTTTTGAAAGGAAAGGCAATTTGGAAATAGGCCTGAAATTAGCAAGAACTGACGGATCTAGAGCAGGTTTTTTAATCAGAGGTTGAACTACTGCATGTTTTAAAATTTCAGTGACCACACCCGAGGTCAGACTACTATTTATAACTGCTACAACAGATGGTCCTACAGTGGGGAAAACCTCCTTAAATAGTCGAGGGGGACAGCATCATTTGGAGAACCCGAGGGCTTCAAATGACCAACAACCTCCTCTAAAGAGGAAAAAGTCACCGGCTCAAAATGATCAAAGACAGCCGAGCAGGGGACAGAGATTGAAGGGTCTGAAGGTACAATTTGAGACCTAATAGAAGTGACCTGATCAATAAAAAAGCAAAGGAACTTTCACACATAACGGGATGCTTCTATACAAGCATTCTGCGGGGCATTTAAAAGTGAGTCAATGGTGTTAAACAAAACACGAGGCTTGTGACAATTTGCCAGAATAATATCTGAGAAATGTTTTCTTTTGGCATCTTTCACAATTTCCTGGTAATGACACCAGCAATATCTTAACATTTGAATTGACACCTGCAGTTTGTCCTTCTTCCACTTGCGCTCAGCTCTACGGCACTCACGTCTGGCAGCATGAGTCATGTCATTTAACCAGGGCTCAGATTTAGTTTTAGGCTGCCTGGATTTAAATGGAGCCATAGTGTCTAAAACAGTTTGGCAGGTGGAGTGAAACCAAGAGCAAAGCTCATCTGTATGCAATACAGACTCGGGAGTGATGGAGTTCTGACTGAACGCAACCGAGAACTGAACAGCAGTGGAAGGGTTAATCATGCGACAGCGCCATGCAGCAGCGCAAGGTTTAACTGTATGACAGGCAAGAGCAGTCTCAAATAATACAGGCATATGGTCAGAAAACACTGCGTCACATATCTCTAGATTAAGAACAGGCAAACCATATGATAAAACAAGATCAAGTGTGTGTCCATGTTCTTGTCCAGACACAGATTGCACAAGATTAAAAGAATCAATGAGGTTTAAAAACCCCTTTGCCATTGGCTTATCAGGACAACACACATGAACATTAAAATCCCCAACAATAAGAACACGATCATATTTAGGCATGATTTCAGCCAGAAAATCGGAAAAATCATTTAAAAAGTCCTTATTGTACTTGGGGGGCCGATAGACCACAGCACACATTTATTTGCACACACAAATAAACTCAGTTCAAAGCTGCTGAAAGCGGATGACAGCAAAATCTGTTTACATTTATAATGACTCTTATATACAGTCGCTATTCCTCCTCCTCGGCCAGATGTTCGCGGGGAGTTAAAGTAGCGGCAATCTTGGTGTACAAATTCAGTAAAAGCGCTAGACTCACCATCGCTCAGCCATGTCTCAGTTACACAGAGGAAATCCAGTCCTAGGGATGTGAAAAAATCCTTTAATACAAAAGTCTTATTTGCTAGAGATCTAGCATTTACCAGTCCATACCTGGCAGGAACCGGCGGGTCCGCGGCACTGAATGTTCGTGAAACCCGACACAGAGAGCGCAAGTGGCTGTGATTCACTCCGCGCCAGCAGAGACGAGGAGAGCAGGGGCCGCGGGGCTGGAACACCTCTTCCGGGCCGACGACAGGTACCAGCCAGGCGTCGACAGGGTCCAGCAAGCGTCGAGGTATAACGAGGCTAGGCACAACTCCAAACTCATTCCAAAAAGGCGTAGAACAACATGCAAGACGGGCCTTCCACCTCACCAGCCGACCGCTGCGTTTTCCCCGGCGGCGGGTGCGCTTTCTTCGGCGCTTACTTCGAGAAGGTGGAGTCGGGACACACCAAAGGTGAGCCGGGAGCCTCGCCAGGAGGGGGGGCAAAGTTTCACGTCCACCATCATACAATTTCACTATATTTCCAGCAGAAAATCGCAAATCCAGCAGTGTTTGACGATCGTACACCAGTAGAGAGTCGACATCCGAGGCAAAAAATAAAACAAACAGCAAAAACACACACAGCAATGACAGTGACAGACGGCAAGCCACGCACAATGGCGCCATCTTGTTTCTCAAACACTGTTTGGCTTTCTCGCCCTTCTTGGTTTTGATTCCATGTTTGATACATTAAAACCAACATTCAAACTGCCACTTGACAGCAATCACTGTAATTGGAAAGAGTGGAACAATTTTTTATCATTCTAAGCCAATCAAATACCTTAAAGGAAATTAAAAGCATGGTAAATAAAAAAAGGATTTATATACACACATATAATGTGTGTGTGTGTGTGTGTGTGAGAGAGAGAGAGAGAGAATGTCAACATAGGATAGATTACGCATGTAAATTCAAAGTGAGAATTAGAATAGACCCTATACTCAAAATCAATCTTTTTTTTCTTTCTTGTACTACCAACCAATCACAGTCTTCAAAAGATTGTATCATACATAGCAACGGGGTCAACCCCGCCTCCTCACTAAGATGAAAGTTTTTGTCTTTTCCTTACTCTGAGTTGCTCTCAGATCGATCCCGAATCACTCTTAAGCTAAGACTCCTACGTAAAAGTTTTTAAGATAAATGAAGAGTTTTCTGAGAGGATTCTTAGAATCTTTATGAATTCAGGCCCTGGTTTTCAGTTTGTGAATTGTTCGTTTTTTGTCTTTTGCTCAGTTTTGATTTTAGGCGCTCAAACAGCTTGACTTCCTGCAAATTGGCACAGTTTCTTGCCTCCTACAAAATCCCAAAACTGCCCAATCTGTCTCCATATGAAGGAAAATAGCTTCTCATCTGGTCATCAGTTATTAGCAGTAGGAAACTGACATCAATCTGCAAATAAACACATTTTTGAGTATTATGCAATACAAAAACAAAAAAAGTTGATAAAATTTATACAAGCATCTAGGTCTGAGATAATCCTACTTATCATATACCTGCCTTCAAGAAATTGTTTGCACAAAGGGAACATTTTATCATTTACTCAAAAAAAAAAAAAAAAAAAGATTTCAGTCTGGGTTGCTGTTTCCAAAAAAAAAAAAAAAAAAAAACAGTTATAAAAGGCAGGGGTTATCTTCATATTTTTGTCAGTCATTATGCCTCACACACAATTGAGCATTCAAGCCTTTCTGAGCAGAACATGCTATAGGGCTTGTTAGTTTCAATAGAAAAAAAACCCATAGCTTTGTTTTAGCATTTTTAAAATCAATTTCAGTGCTTTTACATAGATTAACTTCCCCACAGTAGTATCCACATTATTTTTAATGTAAGAACTGCTCTGCCTTTAGTAATCTTTAATGTGTTGAGTTATCAACTTCCAGTTATATTAGCTGTGAAAAACAGTAAATTATGCTGCTTGATAGCAAACTGGTATTTACAATCATATTATTTAATTAATTATCATAATAATGATGATTATGAACCTAAAGGCGCTGAGCTGTTACACAATGTGAACTCACTCAGAGGCCAACACAGAAGAAATTAATAGTTGAATAAATTCATTATTTTGTTTGTTTTTGCACACAAAATGTATTATCATCGCTTGATAAACTGAAGGTTGAGCCACTGTAGACACTTAGACTATTTGGGATGTCAGATATCGATCCCATAGAAACCTTATGGAAGAGTGAGACAGATCAAAAATATCTTAATTTGTCCATGAAGTCTTACATGGTTAGAACAACATAAGGGTGAGTAAAACTTGCAGAATATTTTTATTGAATAGTAACCTCTTAGGTGTAATTGACATTTTGATTTTCCATTTCATAACCATTTTAATATTAAATATCTCTATTTTGAAACATTTATGTTTTGTTATTGACAAAATAAATAGCTTTTTTACATTCCATATTAGGTTTATTTAAGGGAGATATATATATAATTTGAGCCCACATATGTTCTAGATAAGCCTACGTTTGTTTTAATGTAATATTCTACACATTGTAGGGCTCAGCAAATATGGGCAGAACTCTTTACTGTCCTAGTACTTAAAAATGTGAATTAAATGTGGCACAATGGGCTCCATCATCACAGTATGCTGTTGCCTATCTAGTGCAAGGGATTTCATCAATATGCTGATTCAGGACTGTTGGGACACTCCAGGCACAGGATGGTTCTGTCGGGAGAGTCATTTGCAACTCAATGACACATCTTTACCATTTGCTTTCAACTACATACTGTTTACGGTGTTCTAATATGTAACTATGCCATGTTTGGTCTCATCTGACAGCCTATAAACTGAAATGTATGGTGGTGAACTTAATAGAGATAAAAGTATCCTAATGTACAATCTAGGTACTATTGGTTAAACATGCATTGAGGAGAATGTTCATGTTCTTCTCCCACTCTTGATCTCCACCTATTTGCTTCATCTTTTGGTTTCCTGTAGGTTGGGTTTGGTGTAATCCACTTATGTTTAACTTTAATGGAGTCAGATAAATATTTTAATTATACACATCAACTGCCTTTTGTTCCAATTATTGGTTCAAAAATAGCAGCATAAGTTTCCAGCCTTACACATTTTATAAAATAAACATTAAATAATCTCAGTAAGAAATAAATTTGTAAGTAGGTCTAAATGGTAAGTAGTCACTTCCTCCAAATAATGAAAATTTTCATTTTTGGGTGAACTATTCCTTAAATTTTTCAGTAGGTTAATTAATTTGTTTAATATTACCTTGTCCTCCTCCAGCCTTTTTATGGTGGTTTCTGGAATGTTCCTCTCTGTCAGAAAATCCAGTCCATTCTGTAATGATAGTTAAATGGAAATTAATAACGAGATCTAACTGAGGCTGATTGGTCTATAGTATGTAAGCCATAAAACCAAATATCTGTATCTTTATGGTCAATATGCTGTGTATAACAAAGCAAGCTCCTGTCCTGATGCAAAACAGTTTTGGTTCAGTGACAGTAAACGATTGGACTGGATATTATATTAAATCACTCTTTGTAAACATAAAATCAACACTTAACATGCAAGAAGATTAGGCTACGTAATAGACAAACTTAGCATGCGCACGTTACCAAAAGTAACATTTAATACTTGCCCAACGTATTTTATTAACACATGCTGATCGTTTGGTAAATGATTAGCATGTCAAAGAATAAGTATGATCAAACCTTGTCGCCGGAAAATGTCCCGCAAAGCTCTGTTGTTGATGTTGAAAAGGAAGAGACTCTTGTGTGGTATCTCGTGGCCTCTATGCTCGTGGCTTCCTAGGATGCGAGAAGGTCAAAGTTAACATCAGTTGCGCCAAAAAGAAAAGTCAGAATTCTGACTTTATATCTCACAATTCTGACTTTATATCTCGTAATTCTGACTTTATATCTCGCAATTCTGACTTTATATCTCACGATTCTGACTTTATATCTCACGATTCTGACTTTATATCTCGCGATTCTGACTTTATATCTCGCAATTCTGACCGCAATTCTGACCGCAATTCTGACTTTATATCTCACGATTCTGACTTTATATCTCGCGATTCTGACTTTATATCTCGCGATTCTGACTTTATATCTCACGATTCTGACTTTATATCTCGCAATTCTGACCGCAATTCTGACCGCAATTCTGACTTTATATCTCACGATTCTGACTTTATATCTCACGATTCTGACTTTATATCTCGCGATTCTGACTTTATATCTCGCAATTCTGACTTTATATCTCGCAATTCTGACCGCAATTCTGACTTTATATCTCACGATTCTGACTTTATATCTCACGATTCTGACTTTATATCTCGCGATTCTGACTTTATATCTCGCAATTCTGACTTTATATCTCGCAATTCTGACTTTATATCTCGCAATTCTGACTTTATATCTCGCAATTCTGACTTTATATCTCGCAATTCTGACTTTATATCTCACAATTCTGACTTTATATCTCGTAATTCTGACTTTATATCTTGCAATTGCTAGAATTGTGAGATAAAAAGTCACAATTATTATTATTTTTATTTTTTTTCTGTGGCGGAAACAAGCTTCCATACTAAACCATCTGCAAACCAGAGAAATTGTCAAATAGGCAGAGTCATCCATTGACAAAATAACTTCACTAAAGATTTCGGAAAGGATTTCTAGGGGAAGCTGTTCCCCATATATATTTATACTTGAATATAAAAGTTATGAAACATTATATAAACACTGACTACTGACAACCTTGGTTTAGACAAACCAGATAGATTGTTGTCACAACTGAATACTCTGAATAAGAAAAAAAGAGATGAATATTCTTTTATAATAAAATATTAATATATACAGTACTGTGTATAAGTCTTAGGCATGTTAAGCAAGTCACTGTCTGAATGAGTGACTCATTGAAATGATTAATTCAAAAACAAAGCACTGTCTGGCTTTAAGAATGAGTCATTAAATCATTAATTTGTTTAATACAATACATTTTCCCGTAGTGAATCTAAAAAAATCAGAGTCTGCATCCATCATACGCTACATGATTTTCTATGAATTCTGTCAACTCAGATCTGCAGACTGACTTTCAGCAACTAGCGTCAACTTCTTCAGACTATAACTCAGAAGTTGTGTAGTGTGTTCCAGGCTTAAGTTGAAACAACTAATACTATACAGTCATGTCAACTGACAGAGATAAAAAAAAAAAAAAATTGACAAGATTTAAACCTATGAGTTAAACAAATAAATGTGTGGAGACTTTGATTTAAAATTTAATGCAACCTTTGAACTTCATTATTTGAAGCTTAAATTTGTTGAAATTTTCAAGAGTGTATGCAACGAGCAATCCTCTTAAAAATGTCTTTCATAATCACGCACATCTTCTAGTCGTGATGAAAGAGTGCAGTCTTGAAGAACATTTTCCGGGGACCTGGCAAGCGCTCATAAATGAAAGTGAAAGTAAGGGAACGGAGTTGATGTGGCCATTTTAAACAGACAGGATCGATTATTTAGAATAGAAAATATATTTAAATCTTTAATAGAATCGACCTATAAATGCTAAAGCAGGAGTTGGTGTGTAGTGACCAGATGGGAATGTGAAGCGGTATGTATGATATTTTTCACCCGAGAGCAAATTAACAAGTTTCTTGTGTGTTTCCTGTTGAATCAATGCTTTAAGCTGGAAAACTCATTAAAACATCTTGCAGAAAAAAGTCTAAGGACATGAGGGAACAATGCATCTTTGTGATGTCCTCCAAAGTGGGGAAAGTTAGTGTAGAGAACCACTGTGTGGGGCAAACACATTACTGCGAGCTCATTTCACCGACAAGCAAGCATAATGTCATGAACAGAATCTCAACTAGTTTTGTAAAAAACAACTACACTGATGGTTGGCCATCAAGTATTTTCAAAGAAACAACAGTTTGGTAGATACAGTGCTAAGCATAAGTGAATAGACCCATGCTAAAGTTGACTAAAAAGAGGAATAAAAAAATTCATCTTTTGGAAATTGATCTAATTGCCTTAATTTAAAAAAATCCAACCTTTAAGGACACCAATTTTCTTTATGAATGAATAATGTATCGTAAATAAATAAAAGTTCTTCCTTAAAATACAGGGTGCATAAGTCTGGACAACCTATGTTAAATTCCCATTGAGACAGGCAGATTTTTAAAGGCCAGTTATTTTATGGATCCAGGTAGGGTGATTTTTCCTAATTTTTTAATTAAAGCAATAAGATCAATTTACAAAATATGATTTTTATTCCTCTTTTTAGTCAAATTTAGCATGGATGTATTCACTTATGCTTAGCACTGTAGTTAGCTAGCAGGCTAGGCAACAACGTCAGGTGCACTTCGTGACTTTAAGAGCTGGCAACATAAACACATTTAAAGAATTTTTAGAGAACTTACCCAAATGAAAATGCAGAGAACACACTCTCATCGACTCAGAGATGCGGTCGAAAGTAATGTCCTTTCTTTTAATTGCTGCCACCCAAGAAATCCGACGTCTCTTTGTCACATCGGAGACATGCTCTCCCTCATGCTTTTTCCATGTAGGGAAATGAAAAAACTGTAAAAAAATGGTTCCTACGGTTTCCACGACAATCGTGTGTGACACTGGAGCAGTTTTTTACACAGCAGTGTTTTCCAGGCTTTCTTGAATAGTGCGACAACCTCCTCTACTACCAATGTAAACAATGAACTGTGCTGGCGGGTATCCTCCCAAGATGGCGGAAAGGGGAGGAGACGCGGTCTCTGGGGGCGGGGCGCTGTGTCGTGACGACATCTCCTCATTCTCAATAACGTTAATAGAGGTCGGGATTGTTGCGTCACGTCGCAATGCATTGTGGGAATCGCGGTACAGAAGTAGATGTACTGTATAGTAGGCATTAGGTAACGTTGGTCATTTGGTCATTAATTTTGATTATTTTTTGGAAAATGGTTCAGTATTGCTGTATTGTGAACTGCTGTAATCGGTTTCATGATCGACAGGGCAAACGCCTCGTGAATCATATTAGTTTTCAACATTTTCCTACTTGGAAAAAAAACACAAGGTGTCTGAAATCACCAAGAGGCGTCAGATGGCTTGGGTCGCCACTGTACGGAGGGAAACCATCACCTTCGATAATATTATACTACATAGTTATGGTGAGACATGTTGTGTATGGTCTCTCTCTCTCTCTCACATACACACACACAAACTCAGACACAAACACATTACGTTTTCTCTAGTTTTTGGCCAGTAAGGGAGTCAGTTTAGTGTCTGTATTTTTTGTTTAAACATTTTCTTTTGACCCAATCCTGAACTTAATTTGCTTTTTGATATTTTTGTGCTGACTGTATTTAACAAATTTGAACAACTTGTTTAAAAAAAAAAAAAAAAACTGGAACGAACTTCAAAATAGGAAGTTAAGCGTCTTGTTTTGGTGAATGGTGGGTTGTGTCTGAGGTGAATGTTCGTCAATATTATACCGGATTACAGAACTACCGGAGGAAAACAGTGGATTTTTGCAAGTATGATAGGTGAGTAATTACTCCTGAAGTGTAACAAACCCGCATAGACAAGCTTCATAGCTCGCAGAATCTGATAAGTGTGTGTGTGTGTGTGTCACCACTGATGCTTGGTGAATGTTAACGTTTCCTTAATGAAAAAGATTTGTTTTCTCCACGTTTAATTTGCAGATCCATTTATGATCTGCAGGTGAGCCTCCAGTGACTTTTTAAAAAGTGAAAGTGACATTTTTAAATTGATCGGAGGTGTAAGCGCTCACTCCACAGACCCGGTAGGATAAATTATCAGGGAAACTGAGGCTTGGTAAACTTTCATGTGTTCATAGGGATCGATTCCGCCTACAACCTCTTTTTTTTAATTAGCGTTGTTTGGCTTCATTATTAAGTTTGTCCGTATAGGTATAGGCAACTTTTTTTGTCACGTTCTATAACTTTTTCTGGAGACTGGCTATTATCTTATTACAAACCTGCTTTGCGATGCCTCTAAAATGGCCGCCGTTACCCACAATGCACCATTCCATGACGTCTACGCCCGAGCTCTATTATGTTTCTATGCTAGCGTAATACTTGATAGCAGACATTTCAGGAAAAATACCATAATCACAGAGGTATAAATATTAACAAAAAGTACTTAAAGTAGACTGTGGATGATATTAACGTGTTACTTAACAAATCTGTTGCAGTTGTTGGCCTTTTCTTTGGTATGACTGACGAGAAACAGAGAAAATGTCAGACGAGTCCTCTCCTCTCCAGCAGCTGATGTATACGCGGTTGCCATGGTAACTCAACGGCTAGAAGGCTAATAAAAACAATAAAATAATAAAAAAAGGTTTTAGCGACGTTAGACTTTTGTTTTTACTTTGTTTTATACATTTTATCAACCAACTTATTTATTATAAATTGTAAAACTCACCTCAGAAAGCTAATTCTCCTGTCAGACACAGTTGAAGTGAAAAGTGCGTCTAACAAATGCGCTGTCCTTCTGATACAACAGTCTCTGCTGCAGATGAGATGGTGTAGCCAGTCTGTGTCACTATTTTACGTTCATAACTCCTTACGAGATAGAAAGTTTCACAACTCTTTTCTTGTCAATACTGTGCGTGCGGTGCGTCAGTTGTGGAAGCGCGCGCCTGTATGTCACGTCACTATATATTAAAAGCATGTCCATATTCTGACTTGGTGAAAAGAAACATATTTTATCTTTAAGGATCGTTTAATCTTGTGACTGAAGTTTAATTACACTTTTTAAATAGCTTTATACTCCGCGCGCCTGTATGTCACGTCACTATATATTAAAAGCATGTCCATATTCTGACTTGGTGAAAAGAAACATATTTTATCTTTAAGGATCGTTTAATCTTGTGACTGAAGTTTAATTACACTTTTTAAATAGCTTTATACTCAGAGAGCATATAAAGAACGTAAAAAAATATATGGTAATGATATAACGTGCATACGACGTTGTAGTTACGTTGCCAGTAAGTCATGAAGTTAAAAATATATAACCAATAGAGGACCTATCTGGGATGTTCTTGGTTATCTGGTCACATTGGAAGGACGTACTGACCACGTTGTGAGTTGGTAATGTGATGGTAATAAAATTACGGGCATGCGATGTCGTAGTTACGTTGTCAATTGGTAAGTCATGGAATTACCAAAAATTACCAGTAGGTTACGTAACTGTTACGTCGTGTGTTAGCAGGGTTGTATATTGTTACTGAAACTTCATAATGTTTCACTTGATTATACATTTAGTCAGGAATTATATTTTGGAAAAAGTCTAACTAGTAAAATGTTTACAGGTTATGTGAAAACTAGTACTACAAGTATATACATAAATAAAAAGAGACTTACTCATGTTTATGATCTCTGCTGAATAAAGCACTTCATCCTTTTTTTCTGAGGAAATCCATTTCTCAAATCCTCAACCACATCACATCTTTTCGGGGTTCATTATGTCTTATTGCTCTCATCGCGAAGCAAAAAATAAAGAGTAAAATAAAAAAACTTGAACAGTCTCTCTGCTTTTTCTTCTGTGTGGGCGTATTCAAGCCGCGCGCTTCAGTTTGAATCTGAATAGCGTGTTCAGCGCGGGGGCGTGGTCACAGTAAATATAATCAAGGGAGACGTGAAAAACTAGACATCGCGTTGTTTTCATATGGATTACTTTATCACAGAATATCTGTTTTGGCAGCTCTTGTTTAGTTTAAAAGCAGACATGTCAAGCTTTCTATAGATATATCTCTCATGTCTCTTCGTTGAGTATTCACGGAGTTACAGTTCATTTTAATGACGTGTTTGTACATGAAGATCAGGGCAGACCAAGGCTGCAGACAGCACACCTTGTTTGTTATCTTTATTTTATAAGTGCACAAAGTTCTGTTGTTAATATGTCTGTATTAAAAAAAGAACACCCTTTACAGATTCGATTGATGTATTGCTCTTATCTGTACGATCAAAACTGAAAGTGTAATTTAAGTTCTTTTCGTGGTTATCAGGAGAAAATGACTCATAACGCGTATATGTGTTAATCGACTCCAGAGGGTTAAAAGAGTTTTCTATAAAACAAAACTTAATGAAGTCGTTAAAATCATGTTTTACCAAAAACAGGTCTTCACCTTTTCTCGTGCTGCTTTCATCTCTACGTGCAGACTGAGCTCGTGCGTCATCTTCGCGCCAGTTATTCAGCCAATAAAGTGTAGGCCTATGTATTTAAAAATTGTCTAGTACTATATTAATTACAAAGGTTTAATTGGCATCTATATTTCAAACGACCCGACTGACCGCGACCCGAATATCATTAAAAATATTTTTGGATGACTCGTAATCGCGGGCAACCGTGGGGTGACCGCAGGCACCCGCTCATTTTGGATCAACCCGCGCATCACTGGTAAGTACACTTATATGAGTGTTTAAAAAAAATGCATCTTACTTATTTGAGAAGCGCAGCATGGACCGTTTATCAGCTCGGATCAGTGACGCACAAACAAACTTCTCTGAGCTCACAAAAGGTTTACTCAGGAATAGGGATGTAACGGTATGAAATTTTCTTATCACGGTTATCAGTATTATCACGGTTTTGTTATAATGTGCTGGTGATGTTAAAAAAGTACATACAGCTAAATCACTTGACCAAGTTTTATATTTAAAAATCAACATGTCTTTTTGTTTGCATAATCACTAAAACAATAACATTACCAGTGATGTCCGGATTTTAAATGACAACTTGACTGACAACAGTTTAATAGCATTCAAGATTAAGATATAATGTAAATGTTCAAATAAAGCTTTGAAAAAGTTTCATAAAAAGGTAATCCTCACATTTCAGCTTTTTAAAAAAAGAAAAAGTATATGTCAAAATGATAATTGCTTAATAAACCTTCGTGATCACAACAGCATTGCTAAAAAAACACTTCCTTTAGGTCAGAGGTTCTCAATTTCAGTCCTCGCGCCCCCAGCTTTGCATATTTCACACGTTTGTCTCTGTTAACACACCTGATTCAGATCATCATCTTGTCAGAAGTGAGCTAAACTCACCATGAAGTTAAATTTACTGATTGGTATTAACCTGAATGCTGTCATCAATAATGTCATATTTTCTCAATAATTAATATGCTTAGTTATTTTTGCTGTTGTTTTTCTATTACTTCAAACATCAAATACACAATGTTGTCATTTCACTGCAGCTTGAAAAACTCCATGCCATTGGATACAAGCCAGATCTGCTTCTTGCAAAGGAGAACAAAAAGAAAGTATGAAATATAAACCCCTCGCTGCTAGGGATGGGTACCGAAACCCGGTATTAAACTGGCCCCGGGGCTAAATTATGAAAGACTGTAGTATCAGTAAGATCTGACGGTACCGGTTCTGCTTTCGGTACTGGAGGGGAAAAAATTAATGTACAATGTATTTTTGCTTAATAATGTTATCGTGCACATTTTATCTCACCAAACATTTCTAATTTGCGATATTATTAAGACGTTTGTCTGTGAGATCTGCGAGATCTCTCATGGGCACCGCGGAGGTTGTCTGTCAGTCACACCCACACACACCAAGAACGAGCGCGGCGCACACACACGAGAAGGGGCTGTTCACATATCGCATCTTTTGCGCGCTCAAGTTCGTTATTTCAAATGCAGGTGCGCGGTATACACGCTCATAATGGAAGCGACGCGGTCGCGACGCGCACGCGGCCCGACAAGCACGTTTTTTCCAGGCACGTCCGCACCACCTCGAGTAAAAAACATCTCAACTTTTCAGAATGCCGCAAGTGCACAGCAGGTCATGTAACTTCCTCACCTTCTCCATAACAACGTTGAAGCTCAGCCAAAATGAAGGAACAGCTGATAGCTGTATGTGGATTTTTTTAATTAATTTAGTAGCAGTGCAACTGCAAGCAGTTTTTTGTGCTGCAAATCCATTCATCCATTGCTGAAATTTCCGCGTCTTCATGGAGAGAGCAGGTCATGGTTGCTTAGCAACGGCAGACTCCTTAGGAGCGCAAGTGCCCAAAGGCTTTGGGGAAAAAAATCAGAAAGCGGCGCGCCTAGCTTTTTCCACACGTTTTTAGATGCGATATGCAAACGGCCCCTTACAGTACAAAAACTCCTGCTTAATACAAAGAGTGACGATGGGGGAGACAGCAAAAAGTGTGCTTATACTTCACTAGAATGGATGCAGTGGTTGTCATAAGTGCAACAAAATTTTTGCATGTAAGGGCGTAAACACAAGCAATCTGTCAAAGCATCTTTCATAAGTGCATTATCTGCAGACAGAGAAATGCAAAGTTTTCGACTGCCTAACACAACACAAAGTACCGATAATAATACCGTTAAAGTACCGGACCGTTAAACAGTATCGGTAAGAGTAGTAATACCGTTAAAACTTTAACGATACCCATCCCTACTCGCTGCACACTCTCTACCTATGCCCAGTACTACCATCAGAAGATAGGCTCATTTTATGAATACCTTTGTGAAGGTGACATACAGTGCTGTATTTACACAATTAATGTTGACTATTCAAAAGATTTTGTCATTGTTTAAATCATAAAGTAATGGCTCACTCCTAAAACCTAAATTCAGTCATCAACTCTTAACCTCCTTAAAAGTAGAAACTTCTGAAAGGTTTCCATTTGTATATAAATAACAAAGAGCTGGTTAGCACAACACTGGATTTTTTTAAACACAATATTTATCTCGCCTTAGAAACAGTCAAACAGCGCTCCCTCAAACCATTTTGTGAGATTTGGAAAACTACAAATTGTAAGACAGCTGCCACTGCTAGCCATTGTCGCACAGTGCGCTCACCAATCAAACAGCTGCGTTGCGCGTCTCAGTCTCTCAAAAACCAAACAAGTTCTCTCTCAAGAGTAGGCTAATAATCAGCTTAAATACAGATACATTTTGTTCTACATGTTTGCATCTTTACAGCACACACACATTCCCCACATACAGATCCCCTGTAAAGACCTTGTCTCAGAGGAGCACCAGGACAAGACCACAAGAAACAGATGATTCTTCTGCACAATCTGACTTTGCTGCAGTCTGGAATTTAACTACTGGTTTCGTCTTTACAGGGGATCTGTATGTGGGGAATGTGTGTGTGCCGCAGCTGTTTGATTGGTGAGCGCGCTGTGCTTATTCATTCATTCGTATCATATCGTAGCCTAAGCTTTAAATCATTGCCTTGTTTATATTATATTTAAATATATACAAATAATAAAACGTGTATGATGTATTAATATAGGAAAAATTAATCTTGCAAAGCTCTGATTTCTGAGAGATGCACTAGAGACAACAACAATGCAGTGTTTGATTTGCACTCTTTTCATTCATAAAGTTTACATTCATTCACTTCACAATCGTGACTTTAGAGGTCTGTGTATAATATTGCGGTGATCCCCTCAACTGTTATCTAGCAAACACCGGACAGTGCCAGCTTCAGTTGAGTACTCAGGAAGAATTATTCCTTGTCCTTTATTTGTTTTTGAAGCCATTATCCATGCCATTCCGAATTAGGTATTCGGCTTCAGGCACAACCCTAAATTATTACATTCAATATTTTATTTTTACATGCAACATAGATAAGGTCATATAAAGTAACAGCTCCATGCAATATTGTAATCCTAAAATTCACATCGTACTTGCAAACACTTTGTATGCATTATTTGTTAATGCATGCTGGAGTAGTCGATTGTTTCTGACAGTGCCAACTACTCTTTCCAAGCACTAGTACTGTGACAAGGAGTCAGAGGCGTTCGGATCCATGTGCAGAATTTTATTAAGAGAATGGTCATACAGGCAGAAATCAGGAATGGCGTCAGGTGTGTTAGGGATATCCAGAATCATTAACGGTAACAAGCAGAGGCGTCAGGTGTGTTAGGGATATCCAGAATCATTAACGGTAACAAGCAGAGATTGGGGCAGGCAGCAGAGAATCAGAGTCGGTTACACAATCCAAGATCAGACATGGGAAAAACAAACACAAAGGAAACCGCTCGGAAATGCTAGACAGGCTAAACAAGACTTCGCAATGAGTGAGAGTGATTGTGCTTTTTTTAATTGAGTGTAAATGAGGTGCAGGTGTGGCAAGGAAATTGGCTGATGAATGAGGTGCAGGTGTGGTAAGGTGATTGTGAAGCAGTGACTCATGGGGAATGTAGTTTGGGTGTGATGCTACAGTATGAGAGGTGCTAGTGTCCAAGTGACATCTGGTGGTTGATGGGTGGAATGGTCCTGAGTGGAGTGCCCTCTACTGAAGTTCATGGGCGTTTTCGCAAATAGACGTCAGTTTTGCCTCGCTGATGTGTTACATTTGATGGCTTCAGTCACGGAAAATGAAAGAAAAACACTATAGTTAAAATATATAAAATATTTAATATATTTAATATGTAATATTCACAGATGAAAGTTTGGTACTTATGAAGTTATATGCATTTCTTAGAACGAATTCAAGCAGGATAAATGTCAAGCTTGTGCCTGAACCTGTGATTATATTTTCTCTAAGCTACATGGAATTAAACCATATTTTATATTTGATACATTTAAAAGATGTGCAGTATTATTTATATTATATAAATTATGTGTTATATTATTCAAATAAATTTTGGTTTACTTTGCATCAGAGCATTAAAAGTGGTAGCCTATTCTTGCAGTTAACGCCGCGGCACCGTGGCGGTGGTAATACCCATTTAGGTTGTCCAACTACTGTAAGTCTACACAACAAAGACCAACAAAAGATCATATGAACTGAAAGTTTACTGACATAAATATGTTAGTTTACATTAAATTAATGAAGTAATGATCTGTAAAACATTACATAATGTTTTTAATGATTTATAAATTAAAGTTATTATAAAGTGTTATGTTTTTTAGTTTTTATATGAATTTTCATCATTTTAAAAGCTTAAATTTTTGTGGGTTGCCTGATGTTGCTGAAGATGAAACCTTCATTATGCATACAGTATTGTTCAAAATAATAGCAGTTCAATGTGACTAACCAGAATAATCAAGGTTTTTAGTATATTTTTTATTGCTACGTGGCAAACAAGTTACCAGTAGGTTCAGTAGATTGTCAGAAAACAAACAAGACCCAGCATTCATGATATGCACGCTCTTAAGGCTGTGCAATTGGGTAATTAGTTGAAAGGGGTGTGTTAAAAAAAATAGCAGTGTCTACCTTTGACTGTACAAACTCAAAACTATTTTGTACAAACATTTTTTTTTCTGGGATTTAGCAATCCTGTGAATCACTAAACTAATATTTAGTTGTATGACCACAGTTTTTTAAAACTGCTTGACATCTATGTGGCATGGAGTCAACCAACTTGTGGCACCTCTCAGCTGTTATTCCACTCCATGATTCTTTAACAACATTCCACAATTCATTCACATTTCTTGGTTTTGCTTCAGAAACAGCATTTTTGATATCACCCCACAAGTTCTCAATTGGATTAAGGTCTGGAGATTGGGCTGGCCACTCCATAACATTAATTTTGTTGGTTTGGAACCAAGACTTTGCCCGTTTACTAGTGTGTTTTGGGTCATTGTCTTGTTGAAACAACCATTTCAAGGGCATGTCCTCTTCAGCATAGGGCAACATGACCTCTTCAAGTATTTTAACATATGCAAACTGATCCATGATCCCTGGTATGCGATAAATAGGCCCAACACCATAGTAGGAGAAACATGCCCATATCATGATGCTTGCACCTCCATGCTTCACTGTCTTCACTGTGTACTGTGGCTTGAATTCAGAGTTTGGGGGTCGTCTCACAAACTGCCTGTGGCCCTTGGACCCAAAAAGAACAATTTTACTCTCATCAGTACACAAAATGTTCCTCCATTTCTCTTTAGGCCAGTTGATGTGTTCTTTGGCAAATTGTAACCTCTTCTGCACATGCCTTTTTTTTAACAGAGGGACTTTGCGGGGGATTCTTGAAAATAGATTAGCTTCACACAGACGTCTTCTAACTGTCACAGTACTTACAGGTAACTCCAGACTGTCTTTGATCATCCTGGAGGTGATCATTGGCTGAGCCTTTGCCATTCTGGTTATTCTTCTATCCATTTTGATGGTTGTCTTCCGTTTTCTTCCACGTCTCTCTGGTTTTGCTTTCCATTTTAAGGCATTGGAGATCATTTTAGCTGAACAGCCTATCATTTTTTGCACCTCTTTATAGGTTTTCCCCTCTCTAATCAACTTTTTAATCAAAGTACGCTGTTCTTCTGAACAATGTCTTGAACGACCCATTTTCCTCAGCTTTCAAATGCATGTTCAACAAGTGTTGGCTTCATCCTTAAATAGGGGCCACCTGATTCACACCTGTTTCTTCACAAAATTGATGACCTCAGTGATTGAATGCCACACTGCAATTTTTTTGAACACACCCCTTTCAACTAATTCAACTAATTGCCCAATTGCACAGCCTTAAGAGCGTGCATATCATGAATGCTGGGTCTCATTTGTTTTCTGAGAATCTACTGAACCTACTGGTAACTTGTTTGCCACGTAGCAATAAAAAAATATACGAAAAACCTTGATTATTCTGGTTAGTCACATTGTACTGCTATTATTTTGAACAATACTGTATATGGGATGTACCTGGGTTGTTAATGGTTGCAGGAATTTAAGTTCAGAGTTCATGGAACTACATACAAACTGGTTTCTCTCATAATTATACAGAATATTACAAAAAAATATATATGAACAGAGACAAGAGGAAATAATGTAGTCCACACCAGCATTTACAAATAATTTGGAAAAAATGTCAGTTTACTTGAGATGGGTATAAACGGAGGTCGGAGCCAGCTCCAAATGGGCGGGTTAGCTCCAAATGGGTGGGACTTCAGCTCCAAGTGGGCTGTACAAACCTCCAGAGTCTTTTGATTGGTTTATTTAATGTCATGGGGTTAATGCACGCTGCGAATCCCCACCCACCAAAAATAAATAAATAAATACAACGTCAACTTCCCAAGGCTTTTCATCATCAAGAAAGAGGTTGATGTTTTAGTCTTGACGTAGTTAAATCATGATTACAAGCTCATTGCATTCCAGTTTGAAAATGGGAGGACATTCATGTGCAGTTTTTACCTTCAAAACTCATATATACGATTATTCCGAGATCACGTTAAAACAGCATTAGCAGCACAGATAAATTACATCTTTATTGTGTCTGTTACCCTTTTGTGCTAAATATTTCTGCAATACATATTTAGGATTTACGCTGCAGATTATGGACACTGAAGACCATAAGCATATTGTGACTAACGTTACGTAAAATATGTAGGCCTATGTATTATAACTGCACTGATATTTAAGCGATCAACAACTATTAATAGATTTAGTACAGTGTTCCATAAGAATGAGTCTTAGTTAAAACTCCTAACTGATTATGCTTGACTTTAACAAAGCTGGTCATTGTTTCTGCTGTTATATTTTTAAAATGTTATCTATTTTTACGTGTAACGTTAATTCAAATAATGTAAGGCAATTGAAACATTTTGTTTAATTACCAAATTCATTTTTCAATAACAGTGGATGATATATGAAGATAACTGCAGTGTCCACTACCATGCATTACATATCAACAGTAGCCTATAAGGTGTAAAATTAATTTTGTCATTGTAGTAAACACCAACAAACAAAAACATTATGTGTAAACTTTGTGTTACAGAAAGTTCAAGTCTGGGTGGCCAGAAGTTACATTTCAATGACCTGGTTACCGCCTCTCTCTGCAAACCCAAAGGATCACTTTCCTGATTTTTTTGTTCTTTCACCCTTTTCTTGTTCTTTCTATGCATCAAGATGTGTAATTTATTGTGTCTGAAGAATTTTGACTAATGTGTGTGTGTGGGTGGGTCTTTGTGTGGATAAATTATGTTTATACTTTAAAGGTGGACATT
This sequence comes from Carassius auratus, assembly GCF_003368295.1. NCBI lineage: Eukaryota > Metazoa > Chordata > Actinopteri > Cypriniformes > Cyprinidae > Carassius > Carassius auratus. The sequence continues at coordinate 56,800 of NW_020527555.1, read as the reverse complement.
TGCAACAGCACTTGTCCCTAAAATTGCTCCAGGGGTATGGTCAGAGACTGTCCTAAATGACAAATGTTGGAATTTAAATGACATTACATTCTGTGGACATCTCACTGTACTTTCATTAATGTTATCATTGTACTTTAGTTAATGTTAACTTGTCAACAGTGAATTATTTTAGGATGTCATTGGACTGAATGTTTAGTGACTAATGACACTTCATTCCAGTAAAAATATAATCCATAGCCTTGGAGTGAAGCAGCAGCAGCAAAGTGTTCCAATGCTGATAAAAATCAAGCAGGTTAAAACCTCAGGTTCCTTAAATATCTATTCTACCGGACAGTATAGGGTTGGACAGATTTTGTAATGGTTTTGAAGTCTGATGCTCACCAGGCCTTCATTTATTTGTTCGGAAATGCAGTAGAAACAGTCATATTGTAAATTGTAATAATATTTTAAAATAACTCTTTTCTATTTGAGGCAGCAGTGGATCTACCCCAATCATCATTAACGGGACCCCAGTGGAGAGAGTGAGCAGCTATGCAAATGCCCTGCAAAGAGTAGCTGAGCGCATCTCCAGAACATCTCTCCCCTCTCTGCAAGAAATCCACACCAGAAGATGTAAATCTAGGACTGTTAAGATCCTTAAAGACCTCACCCACCCTGGAAATCTGCTACAGTCAGGCAGACGCTTCTGCAGTCTGATGGCAAAAACAGAGAGGCTCAGGAGGAGTTTCTTCCCTCATGCTATCAGACTACTAAACATGGACATTAAACACACTGAACTTTATAGACTGGTTGTTTAGGGCTACCCAATAACTCTGCACACTGCACTTTTTTGACACAACCTAACTATGCAACTCCCCCTCACTGCACATTGTTTACATCTCTGCACATCATCTGTGTAGCAGTTTCTGTGTATCATCTCTACAAATCATCTGTATAGTAGTTTAATAGTTTAATATTGTGTATATTTCATTATTTGTATTTAATTATCTCCCCCCAAAAAAACTTTTTATTTTTTTCCTGTTGTTTCATTATTTGTATTTACATTTTCTCTTATTTTTTGCACAGCCTAAAAAGAGTATGCCAGACCTACATTTCACTGCTTTTTGCATGCCATATAACAAATAAAACTTGAATTTTTAATGGTGTGGAGTGTTACCTGTGATTGAGTTGGTGATAAAAAGGAGATGGAAAAAAGTGTCTTAAATTGGACTTTAGTACCATTAATATTTTCCTCTTAAGTCTTGGAATGCTTTTTTTTTTATTATTAATTCTCGTATTACTATTTAGATTTTTTTTCTTTTTTTAAATTAAATGTTTATTTGTCAAATTTACTTCCATGTGTGGCCTTGTGCAATGTTCTTTCACCTAGAGCCAAGGGGGTTGTAACAATCTAAACAATATAATTCTCCCTCAGATTTCAAACTTGCATTAAAGTAAAACATTAACATACAGTAAACATTTTATTGCTTTAAATTACTCATTCATTTTCTTGAAACTGATGTAATTATGAAATGAATATCATTTAATATACTTGAATGTTTGCAGTTTTCACAAAATTAAATAACAACCTCTTGTTAATAAAATGTAAACTACAATGAAAAATAATAAATCTGTTTTTCATTAGTATCGCTACTTTATGCCATCCTCATTCGCGCGCACCCCGGCAATGACGCAATTTGAAATTTCCGCGTAAACCCCACCCATTTGTAAAGTCCCGCCCACTAGCAGCAAAAGTTCCTCCCACTTGGAGGTCTCCGTGAAGTCCAGCCCACTTGCGGCAAAAGCTCCTCCCACTTGGAGGTCTCCGGGCTGCAGCAATACCTACTTGGTTTACTTTGTAGAATTGGAAGAGATGAATCTGTAGGCATCCAGCATCTGTCAGGTAATTATTTGTGCACTTTCTGTTCAAATTATCTATAACACCTCACTCACACCATTTAGGACATGGCACTACTGTGTATCTTTTCCTTTATTTGTCAGAATTGGTCAGCTAATATGTCGTTGAATTAACACTGAAGTATCTGTGCAACTACAGCAGTACAGTTACCTGAGAGTGAAAATTTATAAGAAACCAGATCAGTGTGAAAAGAAAAGAGAGAGAGAGAGAGTGTGTGTGTGTGCTGATGTTTGCCTGTCATTCTTCTGATTCTCATGTCTCTTCCGGAAAGAAAACAGGAAGCAGGTTTCAGTGGTTTTACGGAAGTGAAATAAATTTTAGGGCAACTTATTCAACACAAAGGTTCAGAGGAGGAAATATAAATATTGTTTTAGGTGAGTGTTTGAGTTTAGTTTAGTTATTTTTCATATATAAGTGTTATTTTATGATGTGTCATTGGTCAGTTTGAGTCTTTAATGCTGTGCTGAAGTAATTTGATGATTTTATTTAAAGTTCTTCATCTCGTGATCAAACAAGATCAAGTGTGTCTGTCAGTGAATCATGGAGAGTGGCTCATTCTGATATAGTTTTCACACCCTGTGATATCACTGTTTCTCTCAGTTTACTGTTTGTTAATGAGTCTGTGATTTCAGTATTTCTCAACATCATGTATCTGCAGACAGTTCTATAAGATATACTCATTTAATACAACAAGCAGCATTTCTACCTCAATAAAACTGTTTTACTTCTGTTCACACTGTACGTGTTGTACAACAGAATTATAGAAATATAAAACTCTCAATATTTAAAACCCCCTTTGCTAAAATGAAGTGCACATAAATGTATAAAGTTAGTTTGCTTTTAAATGTAGACCCATTAAAGGTTCACTTTCTAATTAAATTTTGATATGTTTTAGCTTATCTCAAGGGCATCCAAGATGTAGGTTTCTTTGTTTCCACAGTATTTCCCATTTTGATATTTTTAGGTCAAACCGTTCTTGTCTGTGTCTCACATAATGGATGTCTATGGTCACCACCTCAAAGAGCATGCACAAAGGAGTCCAAATTAAACAATTCCCCATCGTAAATACACATTGATGACCTAAGAGACGAAACAAGCTGTTTGTGTAAGAAAACGAACACTATTTACATCGATTTTTACCTCTTGTACACAGCCACGTCCAACTGATCTGAGGGCGCGAGTGCTTCCTGATGTGACGTGTGCGCGTTCTGGCTTAGTCTGCGCAAACGCGGAAAGTGCCGGAAGTTATCTCTCGTGCATGAACGTCACTCATTGTTTACTGTTTACCACACGATACGCCACCAATCTGCACTGTCTCTATATAATGCAGTAATTGTAATTAATATATTTGTTTATAATGCTCCCTATAATCGTTGCGATTAGAATAAACACAACACATTACTCACTCCATTGACAGCGTGCCATTGGGTCCCTCTGGCATTGGACGTCGCCTCCAAAATGATGCGTCTCAACAGCGTAGAAAACTCAGGATCTTAAGTCAGGCAGGTGTGTGATGCGATACTATCAATGTCCTCGGTGTCTGTTGATATATGGAAATCGTATTCCATTGCAATTTCCTATACGTCTATATATGTTTAGATCTTCACAGTGAAAGGTAACACTTCTGAAATCTCTGTGTAAACCATAGACAGTAAGTGTAAACAATGAGTGACGTACACGCATGAGAGACGTCACGCTTGGGCAGACTAAGCCAGAGCGCATGCGCACCCTCAGATCAGTTGGACGTGGTTGTGTACAAGAGGTAAAAACTATATATATAGTTTTCGTTTTCTTACACAAACTTGGTTTATGTCTTAGGTCATCAATGTGTACTTACGATGGGGAATTGTTTAATTTGGACTCCTCTGTGCATGCTCTTTGAGGTTGTGACCATAGACCTCCATTATATGAGTCACAGACAACGGTTTGACCTAAAAATATCAAAATGGGCACTACAAATAAACCTACATCTTGGATGCCCTTGAGGTAAGCTAAAACATATCAAAATTTGATTTGAAAGTGAACCATGCCTTTAAGTGTGAAGTTGGAAAACTAGGACTGAATAGCTGAAATTCACTATATTGAGCTGCTGTTGTTCACAATGAACATAAAACAGTTAAAGTGCATTTAAACTGCAGAACATCTACATGTGAGTAAAGTACACTAGTGTAGAGCTGCAGGTAATGTAGTAAACTTATCTTAGATTTCAGTTACACAAGAAAGAAAATGCCTCCTATTGATTCAGATCAGTGGTGTAGTCGGGGCCATATGCAAGTATACGCAGTATGCATACTTTTTTTTCCGGGCCATTTGCGTAGTACGACTTTTAGGGGTCAATATCTGTGTATACCCTCGGTTTACCCACTAGTTTTGCTTTGCAAGTCTGTAATCTACTATCATGTATCACTTCCCCTTTAATGGTGTACCATACAGTTGTGTGAAACTCGTGATTCTTTGTTGTAATGATCACCTCTGTCATTCTATAATGATGATTTGAGAAATCCAAGATATTTTTTTGTCCATATAGTAGAAATGAAAGTCATAAGCAAAATGGTTTGGTAACATTCTACAGAATATCCTTTGTGTTCCACAGAAGAAAGTAAGTCATACAGGCTTGCAGTCACTTGAAGGTGAGGAAAGGATGACAGAATCCATTAGTAGTAGGGCTAATTTTATTTTGGCATTCTAGCTCAAAATCATTGCTTTAGTGTCAAGTGCATTTCCATATGACAACAATGCATTTGCTTTGAATCTCAGTAATATTTATCATCATCTGTTTCTGTCCTGTTTTATTTATTAATTTATTTACTCCAGATGAAGGCCCTATAACCCAGCAGAACATTCATGGGCTAGAAACGTCCTGGGCCGAATTTGAACCCCAGTCCACCCCTGCTTACATGCTGAAAAACCCCACTGCAGGAAGTAGAATTCCCTTTCCCAAATAATACAATCAGTGAATAAAAGAATAAAATAAAACATCAAATTAAGATGAACATAAAAAAACCTTAATTTCAGATGCATCTCTGAAATGCTTTTCACTACAAATATAATTCCAAAGAAACATGTTGAAATTATAAAGAACTGTAATAATGCGTTGACAGATTGGCTTAAACAACCTGTAAGTCACACTGTAGACTAATTGAAAAATAATCTGTTATCAAATTTAGAGTGCATTACATTATTCATTTAGCTGACGCTTTTATCCAAAGCGACTTACAATTGCTATATATGTCAGAGGTCGCAACTAGGGGTTAAGTGTCTTTCTCAGGGACACATTGGTGTCTCACAGTGGATTCAAACCCGGGTCTCTCACACCAAAGGCATTTGCCATCAACATCCCAGTGCACTGTATTGATATTACTAATTTTTTTTTTGGTGGTGGTGGTGGTACAGGGGGTAATAGGGGTGGCTACTGGGTAAGAGTAAACCACTTTTCTGTAGGACTACACCACTGGTTCAGACTCAAGCTGCACAAACTCACAGACTCCTAGAAATGATCTCAAACACTCAACAGAGCTTCACTGTTTAACGCAAGAGTGTGGGATCCACATTCATGCTTCCTGCTGCCGACCAACTTTATGGAGATGCAGATTTCATTTTCCAACAGGACTTGGCACCTGCACACAGTGCCAAAGCTTCCAGTACCTGGTTTAAGGACCATGGTATCACTGTTCTTAACTGGCCAGCAAACTTGCCTGACCTTAACCCCATAGAAAATCTATGTGGTATTGTGAAGAGGAAGATGTGATATGCCAGACCCAAGAATGCAGAAGAGCTGAAGGCCACTATCAGAGCAACCTGGGCTCTCATAACACCTGAGCAGTGCCACAGACTGATCGACTCCACGCCGCATTGCTGCAGTAATTCAGACAAAAGGAGCTAAAACTAAGTATTGAGTGCTGTACATGTTCATACTTCTCATGTTCATACTTTTCAGTTGGCCAAGATTTCTAAAACTCCTTTCTCTGTATTGGTCTTAAGTAATGTTCAAGTTTTCTGAGATGATGAATTTGGGATTTTCCTTAGTTATCAGTTATAATCATCTAAATTAAAATAAATAAACATTTGAAATATATCAGTCTGTGTGTAATGAATGAATATAATATACAAGTTTCACTTTTTGAATGGAATAAGTGAAATAAATCTACTTTTTGATGGTATTCTAATTATATGACCAGCACCTGTAAATTGTAAGCTATTTGACGTTTTTAAAATTAGTGGATTTCTTTTTTTCAAGATTCAATGATTCAAAATAAAAACCAAAAATCTCTTGCGTGTCGCACCCAGCAGCATGAACACACAAAATCTTGCTCTCTGTAGGCTATGCATGCAGTGTAGATAGCAAAAAAAGTTATTTGAAACACATAAAAAAGATTTAAATAAGATAATATTGACAATGAACATTATATGACATTTAAAGATTTTGATGATTTGTCAAACAGGCTAAATCTCCACAATGTTCTCGTTGAGAATGCATTTTTTTTAAATGTTATTAGAATGGATTCATTTCTAAAATATTATGATACAGTAAATTTGAAACAGATCACAGCAGTAGACCTCGACAGTCTCATAGACATCAGCAATGTGGTAAACATCTGTGCCGGTATGCATATGATTTAATATGAAGCATATGTAGCATCCGTAATGCTTTATTAAGATTGAAAAGTGCAAAGAATGGAGATGAGTTGTTCACCATAATTAGAATAGACATAAGTTGGTTAAGCATAAGTTAAAGCTGCGGTAGGGAACTTTTGACGCTCTAGCGGTTAATAAACAGAACTGCTTGCATCTTGCGGAAGAACATCGTAGCCGGAACTACTTCTCTCTGTTTATGTCTATGAAGAATCACAAAGGTACTGGGTTACTCTGCCGCGGTGCCCCCGAAGCAATCTAAAATAGTCCGAATATAAACACTTATTATAGGTGCACCCTAGTGATTCAAGACAAGCTAAAAACACGGTTTGGAAAATGGATTCATGGTGTACTCGCTTATTATGTTCATTTTTCTACATTTTGAACACAAACAAAGTTACGGACCGCAGCTCTGATTGGTTGTTTTTTACCGGGAGCGCATGGCTTTCTGCAAATGGCAATAGGAGCACTGGGAGGAGCTTGATTTTTTCACAGATTATCTGTCTCATATTCTACTGTCAGGACATAATGACAGGTTTAATAAATATGTAAAAAATATTTTTTTACAAAAGTTCCCTACAGCACCTTTAATTGCATTAATAATTATTATATGTTAATAATTAATATATATTACAGCCGTGACAGCGCTGAAGAGTTCTGATCTCAAAAATCTAACCCTTATAAATAAAAAAATCAACACTGTTTGAGTTTATACAATTTTCAGCTGGGTCTCCATCTTTCTAAAAATAGTTCCTGTTGACATAAATAAAAAAATTGGGTAGCCTTTGATTTCTCATTTGAAAACTTAAAAATACAGTCGAATGAAAATGTAATTTTACCATAGGTGGACCCCTCATATATGGTGAATAAACAGCGATTTCCTTCAAATTTCTTTTAAAGCACATTAATGCAGACCTAAATGCACAACATAAAAAGGGTTTTGTTCTTTTGGTAAAACTTAATTTTTTCATGGTAAGGTTGACATTTGCATGGAATCACTCATATAGTCAATTTGTAGATTCTGTGGTCCAATTATTAATAAGACTAAAGACTTGTGTTGTGGGAGGTTTTGTTCATTTAAAGAGGTGGTCGACCAGCTACTTTCAAAGGCTTGATTGTGTTTATGGGGTGCACTGTAACTTGTGTTCAGGCTTTGTAAAAAAAAAAAAAAAAGATTTTTTCACATATTTTAGCTTTATTCTATATCACTTTTTCTTTTCTCCTAAAACGGTCTGTTGATTTCTTGGTTTTATGAAACCCCTCCCTCAGAAATACACAGTGGGCTTAGATTGGTTAGCTGGTCCAGTGTGTTGTGATTCGCTAACCACCTAGTGCACTGTGGACCTACAATGATCACTACTGACTGTATAACACCATTAGGCTAATGATACACAGGGCAATACTTGTTGGGCAAAGTTGCCATCAATGGGAAAGCAGTTGAGGCACAGGGCCCACGACTGATCTAAAATTCTCAATGAGTGAGAAAGTGCAGAAGCACCACTGCTCAAAAGAAGTTGCTTGGCTAAATTGCTCAATACGTTGCCCAATGTATCATCAGTCTTAGTAATGTCTTGTGTAGCAAAATATCTATCACCAGAACTAGGAGCCCATTATGAAGACTAACCATGGCTTTACTACATTGGCCAGATTAAACAGAACCATATTAAGCATGCTTGTATGGGGCGCCGTTTGTAAAGCAGCTCATGCTGAAAATAACAGCAACATTTTGTCACATTTAGCTTCAAACAATGTTTAAAAAACAGGTATTTTTGACGGTCACATTTTAGCACATTTACAACAATGTTTGTCAACTTAGAGATATTTGAGGTCATAACATTCAGTCAAAGTAAGACCTCTCATGGCTTGCTATTATGGCTACAGGTCATCATAAGTCCCGCACTTTTCATACAAGTGACACCAGCCTACTCTTTAAATACAGTTTCTCCAAACGTGTTTATTATTTTAAGTAGTCATTACACCGATAATCCATGTCCAAGAGTCAATTTCCACTGATGAGATGGTTTTTATTCTTTACTTATTTGACACAGTGCTTCTGGTTATCTGCATTTTGAATTTGCATTTCAGTTAAATATTTAGTTTCACCCGAAACATTTAGATTTAGACTTAACATTTAGATTTTACATTTAGATTTAGCATTTAGTGATCTGCTCCATCTTTCAGGACAAGCTTTTGGGTGAATCTGGTGTTCTATCCAATAATATTACCTATCAGATCATTATAAAGGGAAAACAAAATGCAACTTGTAAAATTAGGAAAAGAAAAGTGTGAGCCAAAAAAAGGTGATCTCTCTCTCTCTCTCTTTCTCTCTCTGCCGTTAGAAGCAGAGTGCGCAGACTCAGAGTTAATGCAAGGGCATGCACGGTAATAATGCTTGCACACTTGACACACTCATATTTCATATATTTCAAGTCAGCAACAAAATCTGAGGTGAACTGACACATGAATGTTTTCTATGATGCTCAAATTGCATTAAAAAGCACATTTTAGGTTGATACAGCTAGCACGCATGTGCAGTCTCGAGAGCGTGTCATGTTTCTATGGCAACCAGTGAGGGGAAAACACGCTTTGCATTTTCTCCCATTTTTATAATAATATAAATGAACCCTTTAATCTTAAAGTTTTAGTGATCAGATTCAGACTCGACGCAGAGCAGAGAGCACAGAGATCAGATGATAGCAAATAAATAACATCAGCGGCCATGGCATTGCATGAGCGATCGTTAAGTTATTATGCGAGTTAACTCGAGTAAGATTGTACATGTGCACAGTTGCATTTGTCATCCGTCACCGTGACATAAAGTGGACTTTTGAAGCTGAAATAATGAGTGGATTAAGCTTGGACTTTTGAATAACGAGAGGAAGAACATGGATAACTTTCTTGTCTGAGGATTGTGATGCATCACAGGCAGTCAGGTACAAGTTAGAGACACTACAGTTCTTTAAATTAGGTAAGACAAAACGTATTTTTAACAACAGGTTTATTGACTTGTAATTGCAATTTAAGGTGGAATATATGGCAATCGGGTCCAGTCGGGTCTGTGTCTTCCCGGCGGGTATGGGTCCAGCTTTTAAGTAATATACAGGTCCAGGTCTGGTCCTAGTAGGCATTTCTCGTATCTACACAGGTTCGGGTCCAGCATTTGAAATAACAGACGGGTCAAGGCGGTTCGGTGTAGTACATTATGTGTCTCTTTCGGGTTCCGGCACAAATTTTTGGACCCATGAAGACCTCTACCCCTAAACCTAATAACTGGTTGGGCCACCCTTAGCAGCAACAACTGCAATTAAGTGTTGCAATCAATCTATAAGCTACTTTAATTCATAGAAATAATTTAAGCAATTTAAAGCTCTTTTTTATACTAGATTCAACTTGAATCTCAATACTGTTAAACTGACTTTCAATTTTATGTTGAAATGGGTAAAATGCCACAGTGCATGTTAAATAGTCTAAATTAACTTATCTTGTAGAGGAATCTGAAGACCTTGATTGCATGTTACAATGAAACTAAAAATATAATTCGATTTTTTAAATGAACAATTCCTATATAAAATGGAACAGCAACCTTTATCAAACATTTTTAAATTGTCCACAGCTGAGCAACGTGGGAGACATTTTTTGCACCAGAAAAAAAAAGGAGAACGTGCATGCACAATTTTTAGGGGGGAGGAGGCTTTTTTGTTTCTTAAAGTAATTTTCAGATGCAATGGAAAAAAATCTGGATAAAAACATACACGAAACTTGTAGATAATTAACAACATAACCTAGAGTAGGCCCGCACGCTGTTGCCAAGTATACTATGTTCGTTTGCTGCATGTTTTTTTAAAAACACACTAAAAATAAATTAAGTTTATGAAAGGAAAAAATATGTCATGTATACATCGCATTTTATTACATTCAGAAATAATGACGGCAGGCCTAATAATGATATGATGTACCAGCAGGATATTTTTAGTTACCCTCACTTTACAACAAATCCTTTAAATTTAACTATCAGAACAGAACAAGAATTAAAAAAATATCATTCTAATGGATAAATTATAATTGCAATATATAATAATAATAATAATAATAATATAGGCTTAGCTATAAAAAAAAATAATAATATTAAAATTAAAATTAATACTTTGGGACAAATCCTAACGTTTCTATATTCGTGATGTTGCCCATTTGAAGCTTAACTATTATTCATGAGGTAAAATTTGCTTAGTTCACTCGTGTTTCAGTATCCCTGGAAAAAAAAATCATAATTAGCAATATGACAAAGTGTTATAAATATTTCTTTCTTTTACATTTTGATGCGTAGACTGTAGCCTAAGACTTTCCCACGTCTTGAAATTAATTCACTGTAAATTTTCTAATAGTTTTTAAGAATTTTAAGATGTTATTTTATAATGTTATTATTCTTTTACTTTGTCCTTCCATCTCTGTTTACAAACCAGTTTGCAATATGTTCCTTTGCACCACCTGGTGGCAGTTTCGCAAATGATTTTAACACGCGACTAACGTGTAGTTAACAGGTTGACGCCGCTGCCTTGCCAAAATGCCACACTGCGGTATTAACCATTCTGGTTGTCCACCTACTATATGCTCCTTTTACAAGATGTAAAATAAGTTGAACGAAATGACTGAACTGGTACACATATCGTTCGTGAATGATTTAGTAAATCTTGTTTGTGAATGAAATGACTGAACTGGTACACATGTGAAATTAACATTGAATGAAATTAACTGGTACATAGTTTATCTAGTTCGAGAGCGAAATGAATGAGAGTAAACCGGGTCAGTTGGCAATTTAGCATGTGAATCTCTCAAAACGCAGTTATAGGTACTGTGCACATATGCTTGTTTTCATATTTAGCATACAGAATATAACTCGACGTTTAATCCCCGATTTATGAATGTTAATAATATACGAACTGTCTGACCAAACAATTAAAATGCTAATTATGCAAGAAAACCCTGTGCTTTGGACTTTATATATTGAATACGATTATGCACACATTTTAATAAAGCCAAATCAGTTTTTGTAACAAGTGAATAACTGGTGGTAATAGTGTTAGACTTAGATTAATCATTAATCATTAATCATTCTGGTAGCCTCTGACGGCAGCATCAGTGAAAACAGGCAGAGACAATGGTAGCTTTAGCAACATTAGCCTTACAGAGAGCCAAGATGCTTTTTTGGATAACAAAATATGACTCGTGATGCTTGCTTTGTCCGGAGTCTGGACTTTTGTGCATAAAGTGTTAGTGTCAATCCCTCTTTCAGAAACAAACTTTGCACAACTCCAGCACTTAACTGACCCTTGTTTGTGCTAATAGGCTAATAGGGCAGACAGCATTACAACTGGGCAGGACTTTTCCCTAAATGACGTGTATATAGGGAGAAATCTGAAAAATCACTTGAAGAGACTGTTTATGATTTATTGAGATTATAAAAAAATTAGTGGATGGATTTTTACCATTATGGGCTGGTTGTTTTCACACAAACAGTTAATTAAAGTACCTTTTTTGCATTTTTTTAGCACCTTTAAAGGAGCCCAACATGGCCCCACCCCCTTTTTTGTGTGTTCCCAAGGGCAGGGTTTATGTAAATTTCAGGGTTTGTGATGTCACCAACCCAGGAAGAATCTTGTTGTAATTCCTACCAGCAGTTTGCTGTAGGCCTTAGTGAAGGTAGGTAGTGGAGCAGGTTGAGAGCGTTACATATTTGGGCACTGAGATTGACAAGCATCTACTGTATCTTTTACATAGTAGGCGAATAGTGTCTATAACAGGGGTCTGCAACCTTTTTGGCATGACCTGGCATTTTTTATTTTTCTGGTTAACCACTTTGCCAAAATGAAATCATGTCTTTTTCTGTGTTTGTCACCTCTATTTCAATCTCAATCATTTACTCATTGGTATGACAGAGACATTATGTGTGGGTCTTTTGAGGTAAAATAATAATTTCAGCATATTTACACACAATACAATTTAGATCATGTGAATGTGTGTATATTCATTGTTCAGTCTGTCCACAGCAATATATTCTGTGTCAAACCTCAGCTTTCACATCGGAGTACCTCTCCTCAACCTTGTTGATGTGTGTGTGTCTGCTTTTGTCTGTCAGTGTTTGTGTGTGCCTCTTGTGTGAGGAATCAATAGCTTATTATCAGATGAGAGTCCTGATCTGATCACAGATTCAATTAATATTCCCAAAATCACTTGATCATTCAGGTCCACATGTTAAAATTGAAACTATTTCAGATACTTTTTTTCTTGTCCTGCAGCTGTGAAATGGTGAAAGATGGCGACTGTTGAAGAACTGCTTCTGAAGTCACTGGAGGAATTGGTCAAAGATGATCTTAAGAAGTTTCAGTGGCACTTAAAGAAACATAAATGTATATCATCATCTGAAATGGAGGATGCAGATCGGTTAAAAACAGTGGATAAGCTGGTAACGTGTTTTGGACCAGAAGAAGCTGTGAAGATCACGGTCGGCATCCTGAGGAAGATCAGCAAGAATGATCTGGCTGAACAGCTGGAGAAAGAACACAAGCAAGGTGACATTTAACTCACTGTGACTGTAATACGAGCTGCAGACTGGCACTTGCATTCTGAGACTTGCACTCTCAGACACTTGCTTCGGCTAGTGACGTCACTTGCTGTCTTTATTTTTTATTTTGTTCTATTTATTGATAACTTTTTGTTTGAGAAACTCAACTTTTTACAACGGTAGTCAGGTGGTGAAGAAAAGAAAAAAGAAACTAAATTACAATGTCGCTTGCAATCGCTACTTGCACTCTCCGCTACCTGTGACGTCACTTGCAATTGACACAAATTGTGCATGTTGCCAGTGGTGACAAGACCCTGTGGTGGTGATTAAACAAAAGACTATGCGCAAGCGTTAATATTCTGCTGTTCTTGCCACGGATTTGCCAGTCTTGTCTTTTTCTTGCAGGACCCTGTACGTTATAGTACTAAATTAGGTTTAATCATTTAATCGCCACCACAGAGTCTTGTCTCCATTGGCAACACGCATGATTTGTGTTGATTGCAAGTGTCGCAGGTAGCAGAGACCTGGCTACTATTATAAAATGTTGGGAAATTCAAACACAAAGTAATAAAATTAAAATAAATAAATGAATAAAGACTCCCAAGTGATGTCACTAGCGGAAGTGCAAGTGTCTGAGAGTGCAAGTGCAAGTATGCAGCCAGACCCTCTTGCTTCGCTCTGCTGAAGTGTTTGTGTGGCTCATGTTTCCCAGTTTCCTCTCTCTCTCTCTCTCTCTCTGAGCGGATGTTGGGAGTGAAAGGGTGCAATTAACATGTGAGAGTGGAAGACAGCTACTGAAAGAATGAGTTTTTCTATCTTTTCACTGTCTTTTGCTGTTTATTTGACTTGGTTTTTCTGTTTGGTGAGCAACTTGCTAAACATTTTGACGTGCTGACTGAAAGCATCCCCTCGGAGCACTGCTCTATTGAAGTATGCACTATTGCGGTTGCTGAAATAGTTGGATATGCTAGTATTCTGTCTGCAGCTATAATGAAATAGCGCTATAATTATTTTTTTGGATAATGTGGAAAAAGTTAATGGCATTGTAGAGAATGGCATTGTCATTAATAATGTTTACTCCAGTAATGCCTTTGGTCCACTCGGCAAAAAGGATTACGATTTCAAATGCACCACCATTTATCAGAGATGATATTATTGAAAGAGAACTAAAGAGACAATGCAAGATTGTGTCTAAAATTAGAACGATTTCGCTAGGTTGCAGATCACCTCAGTCGAAGTATGTGGTATAATTTAGAAAGCAGACTTACATGATTTTAAATAATGAAAACGACAAGTTAAATTTAGCCATGAAATTTAGGAAGGGCACAGAGTCCGAGCATGTCCTGAGAAGCAAGATTTGGTGTTGCTTCAGAATGAGAATAGAAATAAAGAGAAGGCAAGTGAAGATAGAAATGACGTACAGAGACAGGAAACTGGTGAAGGATCAAGTGCGAAGGAAATACTGATATGGTAGAGGATGAAAGTTTTTTTAAAACACCTGCAATAAAATGAAAAATGAAGGAAAGAGGTCACGGGAAGAGAGCAAGGAAAGTAACTGCAGATGAAATGGTAGGGAAAGGTAACGAAAGTCCTGTGAATCAGATGGAATCAGATATAAGTAATGCTGATGAGTCTGCCCTAGAAAGTGAAAGTGAATCTTCAGGGTCTGTGAATTCAGTGTCACAAAAAAGATATGTTAGAAGTGCTTAAACACTTGAGAAAATCAGAAAATTCCTACAAATAAACAAAGGAATGAAAGGGGTGAAAGTGGAAGATTATTTCCCTGATTGTGAGCTGTTTAGTTCAGCCAGAATATTGATGAGAGAGAAGGATACAAATAGCTTCTCTGATCAAGAAATCTTCAGACTAAAGAAAAATGTACAGAAATTTAAATTGAAAATATTGAATGAGTTTAAATCTTTCTTGTGGGTTATTTGTGGCTGGCCTGCCCATGTCTGATATTGATTCCAAGACTGGGAACACTTAATATACAGTAGATAGACAAGCAAAATGGGTAATACTGACGCCACAGGGCCACAGCGTTAAATGGAGCATCGCGTTAGTTCAGTCAGGCCATGTTAGTCACGCTTGCATCAGCCGACAGTCAGCTGTTCCTGACGTGTACCAATCCAGTCTTGACACCTATCACATGCGGTCTATTTAGCTTGCAATTAAATTAAAATTAAATTTATGCATTTAGCAGACACCTTTATCCAAAGTGACTTACAGTGCATTCAGGCTATACATTTTTACCTATGATGTAATACATAATGTAATTACCTAATCAACTGATTGCAATTAACTGATTGTATTGCTGTTTGCAAATCAAACTGTTGCAGCTTGTTTCTGAACGTCTGAAATCTACATCTAAGATAAGTGAATGCTCTTTTAATTCATATCGCTGTGTATATTGCCTGGTGGTTAATATCATTTTGCATCGTTGCAGGAGCAAAATTTTAAGCATATTTGCAGCAGTATAGCAGCTAGAGCATGTAATCGCTGGAGGACACAGCAATAAGGCCATGAGAACAGGGTGAAATTAAACAATAATTCTCGTGCAGGCGTTTCAATTGGGGTTCGCTGTATTTAGCGGCGTAATCTCA
This sequence comes from Carassius auratus, assembly GCF_003368295.1. Taxonomy (NCBI): domain Eukaryota; kingdom Metazoa; phylum Chordata; class Actinopteri; order Cypriniformes; family Cyprinidae; genus Carassius; species Carassius auratus. The sequence goes on along the minus strand of NW_020527555.1, from coordinate 41,109 downwards.
ATGTCACTGGTGTTTATTTCTAAGGTTGATGTCACATTAGTTGTGCGAGTGTGCGGTTGATTCAGATGAGAGTGCGGGACACAGCCTCCATGTGACCAGATCCAGCATCTAATCCAATATGGTGTTTACATGTGCTTTCGATTTTGGGACATTCTAAGTGGTCTTCGATGACATACAAATTACCAAAAAAAAAAAAAAACCACCCGCAGTTGCATTAATACTTTTAATAACTGCTCGCACTTGCTTGGACTAAACAGACTAATAATTGAACCTCTAGTGTTCATTCATGCACTCAGTCATGTGGCCAGAACACGATCACATACACACCATGGCCATCTTCTATCGTACCACACCAGTGGTGTAGTCGGGGCTATAAGCAAGTATACACTGTATGATTACTTTTTGCTCCGGCCATTTGCATATTACGACTTCTAAAGGTTCAGTATCTGCATATACCCTCAGTATACCCACTTGCTTGTTGTTTCGCAAAGCCTGTAATTTACTATCATGAATAATTTCCTCTTTAATTGTGTACCCTACAGTTGTGTGAAACTCGTGATTCTTTGTTGTAATTGGTGCATTATCAGTTCTGTCATTTCACATTTGCCTGCCCATCATCTACTGAGTGCACGTGTCCGCTGCAGTGAGAGAGCTCCGCTCAAATGTCATCGGGAGCACCATAACATTTCTGGACCGGTTGAGTTGAGAGCTGATCGCCGAAGCGAGGTAAACCTCCCCCACATTAGGCACTGTTTCTAAATTACACCAAACAGCAAAAAGCAAAAACTGCAAAAAAAATGTGTGAAACGGCACTACGCACTGCATCCGCGCACAAGAGAAGAGTCTCCTGCACAGTGTGGCGTTTGAGCAACAAAGTTATAAACCCCACAAGTCGCTTCATCCATTCAGATGTGACAGAGAATTATTGATATTGTAGTGTCGTGTGACATATGAGAACATTAAAGGTTCTGTAGAGATGCTGGCTGAAAACATCCACGATAATGTTAACTGCATGAAGAGGTAAACTGGAAAACTCCAACAGGCCTACATAGGCAGGAATAATGTAATGCAGCTCTGATATTAATTTCTGTACTTAATTGGAAAAATACAAAATTTCTCACAAAACTTTGCTAAACAATGAATCATTGATGTGATTAGATAGATACAAAGTAATCGGTTTAATACGTTTACATGGCAGGATTTTAATTTAGTTCGGTTTATAGAAGGTTATCCCACCCCTCTCAAACGATTACCATTTCGGTTTGGGGAATTTTATTCTGACTGAGGTGTTCATATGGAGCATTTTCATTCAGACTGGACTGTCATTCTAAGTTTCCGAAGAGTGTATGCTTCCCCTGCTGGACTACCACCCTCCATTATGCAATTTACAGGACTAATGCATATTTCATGCATTTTTTAAATCTGCATCTCCATAAAGTTAGTCAGCAGCAGGAAGCATGAAGTGCTCTAAAACTTCCTGGTATACGGCTGTGTTGACCTTGGACCTCAGAAAACACAGTGGACCAACACCAGCAGATGACATGGCACCCCAAACCATCACTGACTGTGGAAACTTTACACTGGACCTCAAGAATTGTGGATTGTGTGCCTCTTTTCTCTTCTTCCAGACTCTGGGACCCTGATTACCAAAGGAAAAGCGAAATTTACTTACCTAATCATATATTCAAACCTCTGTCTTTTATTTAAGATAATAAATGGTACTGCAGCTCCTCCCTTAAAAAAGTTTGTCCTACTGAGCTCAGAAAATACATCCAGGGCCACTAGGTCGACTGTTCGAGGTGAGTGTAGAATTCCTTTGTGTAAAACAGCATTTGGTACTTCAGCTTTCTCTAGTGTGGCCATCAGACAGTGGAATAAGCTGCCAACAGAATTTACCACATGTGGAAATTGTAACATTTTTCATCAGGTCAAAAAATGGCTTCTTTTAAAACAAACATGTTTACATCATTTATAATAATTGATGTGTATGTGTGAGTGTATTTGTAAAGGTATGTTGCGAACTGAATGAAAGTTGTTTTTTTTTTTTATATATATATATATATATACTGTTTTGGGATAATGCATTTCTTTTTTTGACATCAGCCTGTCCAGGGACTACAGGTGTAAATTAGCACAAGTGCTACAACCTGGTAAAATGCATATCTCCTTTTAAGGTTAATGTATATTTTACACTGTCCCTGTTTAAATAAATAAACAAATTTTTAAACAAATGTTTAAAGGAAAAGCGAAATTTACTTTCATCAGAGAACATAACTTGACCTCTCTGTTAATGAGCTTGGACACAGATCTCTGTGAACAGCCAGCCTCTTTTGCAATGACCTTTTTATTTGCTTACTCTCTAGCTAACAAGCTTGGTAGTGCTTAGTTGTAATTTAAAAAACTAAAGTCCAAATATTTTTATTCAACCACCTAGATAGATTACATCTGGTGAAAAAAGAAAGCAATGTTGTGATTTTCAGAACATGTTAACTACAGTAATTATCAAAGTGGGAACCAGCAGATGACATGGCACCCCAAACCATCACTGACTGTAGAAACTTTACACTGGACCTCAAGAAATGTGGATTGTGTGCCTCTCCTCTCTTCTTCCAGACTCTGGGACCCTGATTTCCAAAGGAAAAGCGAAATTTACTTTCATCAGAGAACATAACTTGACCTCTCTGTTAATGTGCTTGGACACAGATCTCTGTGAACAGCCAGCCTCTTTTGCAATGACCTTTTGTGTCTTGCCCTCCTTGTGCAAGGTGTTAATGGTTGTCTTTTGGACAACTGTCAAGTCAGCAGTCTTCCCCATGATTGTGTAGCCTACAGAACTAGACTGAGAGACCATTCAAAGGCATTTGCAATTGTTTTGAGTTAATTAGCTAATTGGAGTGTGGCGCCAGGAGTCTTCAATATTGAACCTTTTCACAGTATTCAAATTTTCTGAGATAGTGTTTTTGGGATTTTCCTTAGTTGTCTTTTATAATCATCAATTTAAGTCTGTGTGTAATGAATAAATATAATATACAAGTTTCACTTTTTTAATGGAATTAGTGAAATAAATAAACTATTTGATAATATTCTAAATTTATGACCAGCACCTGTAATTTTTTCCTCTCACAAAAAGTTTTAGCATGTTTTAAAAAATATGCAGCAAAGGAAAATAGGTGATTAATCCGTTAAAATTCAACTTGTACATGACTTTGCAGCACATTCACTTCATGTGCTCTGGCGCAGATCCACCTCTTGCGTGGCTCAGCTTTGGACGATTTAAAAAATTTTTATATAATGGTTGCTGTCCCAATTTATACAGGAATTGTTCATTTAAAAATAATTTTGCTAGTTCTAATTATATTGTTAACACAAGTTCATTTAGGCTATTTAACATGCACTGTGAGATTTTAGCCTTTTTTACTTATAAACTCCTTGAGATTTTAAAGTCAGTATTTAAATTCAAGTTTAAAAAAAGGTTGTAATTGCTTAAATAATTTCTATGAACTAATAATATGTTCATGTTTATTCTTGTAGAAAATAAGTATTTATTCTTTACAAAATAAGGGAAACAATAAGGGACAATCTGTAGTGTTTCATGTCCAGGTAAGCATGAGGAGTCAGATTCTAGAAGTTACATATTGAAAGATTTATTAGCATCAAAGGCCAAGAACAAACTCAGCCTGCATGCCACATGGTTGCTCACTTTGAATTGTTCTTCCACACTTTTTATTGGTACCTACTAGTAACCCATAGTGCCCTCTTCTGGTGAATCAGTAGTACAAGAACACAACATATTCCCCCATTACTTAAATCATATATTCCTCACTGAATCCACAATTTGAAGTTAACACAATAGTTCCACATTATTCACATTAAAGGATAAAAGGTCCATCTTAATGAACAATTTAGCAATACAACATGACTGATTCTTAATGTACCCTTGTAACAATGCACCACTAATACTAGTTACTTTTAAACCAAGTAACATAATCCTGCAGCCAACGTGGAGGTTGACTACACATGCTGAAACTCTTTCAGGAGCAGTTGAAGGATCTGCAGGAATATGAACTTGAATGGGTGAGTTTGACAGTTCCGTTTTAAACAACACTACAGAGGTAGATGAGGAACCTGAATGAAGGGGCAGGGCCACAAGTTAATTGTAAATAGAACATTCTATAGGTGCTAGGGTAGGAGATAAATGAGACACATGCCACTTTTTCCCATCTGACAACTGGTAAGTACATGAACCAATCTGGGGTGCGTTTCCCAAAACCATAGTTGCTAACCTGTTACCAACTTAGTTGGTTGGTAATGGGAAATAGCATTGCAACCAACAAAGTTGCTAACTTAGTTACTTATTTACCTTATTTACATAGGCTGAATATCTCTCCTTTTCAGAAACTCAGCAAAATCCACTGAACGGAAATGACCTCCATTGTCAGATACAAGGTACTGTGGATTTCCAAATCGACCAAAACAGATGTCAAAAACGTAACATTTTGAGTTGTGATTGAAGAAGTAAATTCCACTTCAGGCCACTTACTACGGTAGTCAGAGTTATCATATAATGACAATCCCAAGTAGCAGTTTTAAACGGGCCCACTATGTCAACAGCTACTTTTTCTGCAAAGGTGCAGCAGAAACAATAGCGGTTTTGTCAGAAGAAACACAAACTTGTCAGTTCTTCACCTTTTCCTTTCCCAAAGAATGAATACCTGGCCACCAGTAGAGTTCCCGAAGGTGCTGCTTTGTAAGCATAACTCCTTGATGGCCATCGTGAGCCAAATTCACCAAGATGTGTCATAGTGAAACAGGAACAAGAAGACGTGCTCCTCTGAATACATAGTTATTTCGAACAGTCAATTCATCACTTATTTGGAAATAGGGAAGTATATTTTTATTAACAGCCACTGACGAAGAAGGCCATCCAACCATCAATTTGTGCACATAACAAAGTCAATTCTGGACTTGATGCAGAGGCAGAAGCACACTCAGTTGAAGTTATAGCAAACATCTCAAGACAAAAATGCAAAAAATTCAGGTTCCTCTTCAGAAGCTTGCAGAGGCAATCGAGACAGACAGTCAACAGTACGATTTTGAGAACCATAATGGTAAACTACTTCATAGTTAAAACGTCAGAGTCATGATGCCCAACGTGCAATTCTCATTCCAGCACAATCTGAGGTCAGTCCATAGTTTGATGCATCAGTTGAAACCACAACTGGCAAATTAGGATCAAATAATGCCAAAGCAGAGCTTTTAAGCAGCAACTCTGTCACAGTGTTGAAACTTTTCTGAGCTTTTTCTAAACAACTGAAGCCAACTCCTTTCCTAATACAACCACGTAATGGCTCTACCACAGTGGCAGAATTTGGAATAAACTTGCTGTACCATGAGATTAATCCATGAAAGGAACGAAGCTGATGTGCATCTGTAGGAACTGGTCCATGAAGCATCGCATTAAGATGATCCTCGTTTGGATGAACACCTTATGACACTGACACTGTATGACTTATGACACTGACACTGTATGACCCAAAATGCATAGACTTACTGAATTGGCATTTTGGAGTATTAATTTGAAGTCCTGCACCCTGTAGGAGTTGAACAACTTCAAACAATATCATCGAGATAGTGGGCCACATTTGTCAATCCTTGCAGTACAGATAAGATTTTCTGGAATACAGAAGGTGCCGAAGCTAGGCCAAATGGTACATGGAAAACCAAAATAGGACTTCATGTGTTTTGAATGCAGTGAAATCACGACTTTCTTTATGTAAAAGAAGTTGAAATAAGCACTCTCCAAGTCAATTGTAGAGAAAACAATTGCTCCACATAGCTTAGACAACAATTCATCAATATGTGGCAGAGGATAACTGTCCGTAATCACAGCCTTGTTTGCTTCTCGCAGATCTACACACATGCGAATGCCTCCTGATTTTTTCTGCACTACTACAATTGGTGAATTTAACAGCATTAACTTACAATGAAGTATGTATTCCTCCAGGCAGACTGAATGTTTTTTTCCTGACTTGCTAAATGTTGGGCTCATGATAAATAAATTGTATTCACCTCAATCTGATTTAATAAAGTCAAACTCTGCGAGGGGAGCAGCTGCGGAGGATTCCACTTGGTCTTAAAGCCTTCCACAAACTTATTTGTTCACAAATAACAATGATTTTCATAAAATAATGATTAAATACCAGTTGATAACTTGTTATTAATATGGTCTTGTGAAAATAATAATATGGGCTGCGAGAAAATAATGAATGCAAAGAGTTGGTGAGTGCAGACATGTTTCAGCCCAGTAACATGACAAACACTCCGTTCCTCGCTGCCAACAAACAGACCGAATTCAGTTCAGCTGGACAGAGTTGGGTTTTTGGGGGTAGTTCTGTATAGCTTGTGGGGATCGAGATAAAGGTGTGAATCTCTTGGTCTTTCATATTGACAGTGACTTATGAGGGTTTAAAAATTGCAGAACAGGTTTAGCAAACAGACAGAATTCAGTTCAGCTGGACAGAGTTGGGTTTTTGGGGGTAGTTCTGTATAGCTTGTGGGGATCGAGATAAAGGTGTGAATCTCTTGGTCTTTCATATTGACAGTGACTTATGAGGGTTTAAAAATTGCTGAACAGGTTTAGCAAACAGACCGAATTCAGTTCAGCTGGAGAGAGTTGGGTTTTGGGGGTAGATCTGTATAGCTTGTGGGGGTCGAGATAAAGGTGTGAATCTCTTGGTCTTTCATATTGACAGTTTCTTATGAGTTTCAAACTTGCTGAACAGGTTTAGATAGGACTCGTCATATTGGTTATAGGACAACTTTGAAGAAAGGTTTTGATCCACTTCAAATATTGACTACCGTATGGAGCAATATAGTTCAAGTGATCGAGAGGGCACCTCCCTGTCATTAATGCGCATTAATAATTTTCGCACAAACACTTCAATATGAATTCACATTTTGCATAAGCATTACAACATATTTTTTTTTTACAAGATTTGTAATGAAGATAAAACAAATAAGAATAAATGCTGCACATCGCACTCAGCATCACACGCGCTGTGCAAAATTTGCACTCTAACATTTTACACACCTCCATTTTAATGCAGCTATATTATATGAAAACAAGTAGGGCTGGGCGATAAATCGTTTTTATCGATTAACTTCGAATGTGTAGTTTATATCGGTTTGTTGGAATGAAAACCAGGTTTTCTTTTTAACATCCACCGACGCTCAACTCAGGAATCAACCCTCCCCCATGCATCTGCCACAGAGACATGCTGCCGAGCAGAGTATGAGCAGAGCGGAGTGATTCTGACTGGAGCGAGGAGCTTTTTTAATAGTCTGAGTGTCATGGTTTTTACTCGCTCTAAGAGCCACCATCACAAGAACAATTCATGCCAACAGCCCGTTATATAGCTGCCGAGCAGAGTATGAGCAGAGCGGAGTGATTCTGGCTTGATCAGAAGGTTATAATGACTGCAATAGTCAAACGGGATGTTAAAGGCTAGTTCTATTTTCGGATTAAAGCATGATTTAAACAGATACAGATACAGAACAGTGCTACTACATTGTCAGTATAATTTTAAATCAGTATATTTTAAATGATTTTGAAATCTACTAAATTAATCGATCTGTCTAGATAAAATAACTGACGAAAATGTACTGTTAACTGAAAGCAGCATTTATAGATTTAATGCTGACAATGTTATTAGTTTGGCATGTGGTAGGTTAAGTTAACACAATAACCTAAGCCTCTGAGAACGAGTCAGTCTTTTGTTCGTTATCTGGCTCAGCTCTGTGTTCATCTTCAGTTCTCTCTTTACAGCAGTTCAGTCAGTATACTGTTTGAGTAAATGAATTACTCTGGGATATTGGTTTGTTTGAACTCGGAGGGAGTGTCAGCCACATTAAAAAAGTTAACAGCTTAAGTCATTTGTGGATCAATGCGTATTGGAGACCCAAACCATTTAAAATGATTCAGTTCGATTTGGTGAGCTTGTTCAAAAAGGTCTGGTTACATCGAATGATTTGTTTGCGAACCGGATATCACAAACTGCTTTGTTTTGAACTCTCACAACAGACATGGAAGAGAAGACAATGCTGAATAAAGTAATAGTTTTTGCTATTTTTGGACCAAAATGTATTTTCGATGCTTCAAAGTATTCTAACTAGCCCTCTGATGTCACATGGACTACATTGATGATGTTTTTCTTACCTTTCTGGACATGGACAGTATACCGTGCACACAGTTTCAACGGAGGGACTGAGAGCTCTCGGACTAAATCTAAAATATCTTAAACTGTGTTCCAAAGATAAACGGAGGTCTCTTGGGTTTGGAACGACATGAGGGTGAGTTATTAATGGCATAATTTAGATTTTTGGGTGAACTATCCCTTAAAGGAACCCCTTGTTCATGGAGCGAGAGGCAACATCATTTAATGGACATTGATGGTCATGAGCTAAGCAATGTTCAGGCAGTTGCATCTTTTTTGAGAGTTCAGTCTGTATGTCAGGTTGGAAAGATTATAGATTTGCTAATGCAAAGGTTGACAGTAGAAGAAAAAACACAGTTGAAGGAATATTATAATGGTAAGGTTGTTTCTGTTAATTTCAAAATTTTAATCACTCCGGATTTAAAGGACTTAAATGGTTATTTTTTGGACTTGGAAGGTCTGGAGGATGTAAACTTTCAAGATGCTCGAAGTAAATTGTTGTATAAATGCTGTGATAAGGTTTTGAATAAAACTTTTCCTAGGGAACGAAAAGGTACAGTATGGAGAGAAAAGTTGGGGTTGGAAGATGATGTAAAACCTGTATGGAGAATTGTTTATAAAACACCTTTGGAAAAGTGTACAGTTGATCTTCAGTGGAAGATACTGCATGGCATAGTTGTTGTTAATGCGTTTGTGAGTATTCTTAATTCTAATTTGTCTGACAAGTTCCCATTCTGTAAAAAAAGGGGAAACGATTTTTCACTGTTTTTTTAGAGTGTTCAAGATTGGAAGATTTGTTAAATATACTTAGCTTAATGTTCCTTAATGCTCCTGTTTCTCCTGGCGTTATAAACTCTCTCCACGCCAATTACTGAAACAAGAGACAGGTGTTGATCATTTCCGTCCAAACCACTCACTCACCGTTCGTCTTCTGATTCTCTCTCCAGTGTTGCTGCCTGTCCCAAATGGCCTGCCATAAGATTAGTATGAGCCGCATGAAGAAGCATTTCCCTGTGGCTCTTCGGAATGAACAACTGGGTTGTATTTACTTTTGTCCGAGCGTCTTGGGTCACTCAATACAACCGATTTTTTAAAATGGCAAAATACAGATAGGTGAGTGGGTGGGCAGGATGGAGAGGCTGGCCATCGATGGAATGGACCTGTTGAAAAGCATGTTTTAATTTCTCGTCTTGAGACTGCTCCAGAGGAAAGTCATCATGCTCCAAGAGAATAAGTCTCCCGATTTTGCTCTGTTCCCCTGAAGCAAAACCCAGCGTTGCGGCTCAGTCTCTCCCACCTGCACACGCGTGGCCCATTCCGTGCCTTATTTCCCCAAGAGGCATCCGCTCATAATGACCCCAATAAAACAGTAAACGAGGGCCAATTCCTTCCCAGAATTAATGGATGCCAGAGATAGGGACTAACCACCACCTCCACACTATGCTTTTGACCCTGGAATTGAATAATGATTGGGACCACAGGGTACTCCACCTTATCCCTGTATACACACCGCACCTTAACCACGTGGCTTGTATCCTATGCCCCCGATTGAATCAGGCTTTGATGGGTTGAGGTTTGGTTGCATCCTGAATCCATCAAGGCAATCAAGGCAGAATATGTACCCCCATCAGCTGGGATACGAGGAGGGCCGGGTGGACGGGACATAGGGAGAGGGAAAGGTTGAGAGAGAAGGAAAGGGGAGAGAGGGAGTGAGAGAGACTGATTGAAGGGATTCGCCGACCCCTGTGCATGCCACCATGTGGTCCTCCGCGAGATGAATGGCCGAGTCCAGCGTCGTGGGACTGGACCCGCTTGGTGGTCGTCTTCGGAAGCCGAGTGACGAACTCCAGTACCACTAGGCCGATGATGTGTTCCACGTCACTTCCCTCAACCAGTAGCCATTTGCGAAAGGAGTCTAAGAGCTGCTGGGCCATCGCGAAGGGCGGACCGGATTCCCCCAGGTCCAGGGAACGGAACCGCTGACTATGTTTCTCTGGGTTCCGGCCGACCCGTTGAATGATGGCCCTCTTTCAGGTCATCGAAAAACAGGAGGTTCCCTTCCGGGAGTTGATGTGATGCCACCTGGGATTCGCCCGAGAGCAGGGGGATCACCATTGGTCGCGGGGCCAGCCGCACTCTTCAGCTGATTTTTCAAACATCTCCAGGAATGCTTCAGGGTCATCTTGTGGTCCCATCTTATGAAGAGGGGCAAGTGAAGAAACACTTGTCAGAAGAAACAGTCGAGCGACAGAGAAGGACATCAGCTTGTGAGTGTTTAGTGTCGTTTTCTCATTAGACTACTGTGTGATCGTCATTGCTAAAAAAGTTTTTTGGTTTAAATTGTGTGTGTATTACCCTGGTAAATACGTGCTGAAAGTGGCGCTTGGTTTTGCGTTGGCCTATCTCGGGACTGCCCAGTTTCGATCTGCTAAATAGTGAGGCGTGGCCAGCTGACTTCAATCACAGGTAATCAGGCAAATATAAAAGCGGCAGATTTCACCGCGGCAGCCCTCGTGTGAAGACCCGACGAGTGTAAAGACAATCGACTCTACCTGCGCAACTCCACCGAGCAAGGACACCGACAGGGCACTTGAGTATTACTTTTCTCTTTCTTTACTTTTTGTATAGCTTGTTCTCAAATATATCTTACACTTGTAGTCACTATGTGCTCTCAGATCTCTACTATCACTACTAGCACTCGGAGAGCACGCTATGTACGTCGCAGGAAGGCCTGTCTGACAAACTTACGACATGTCCCTTTGACCTCTACTACCACACTCTCTATTCCAGTTGGTCTCTGGAACTGCCAGTCTGCAGTTAACAAAGCAGACTTCATTTCTTCTATTGCTACTCATTCCGGTCTCAAAATCATGGCACTGACAGAGACTTGGATCAAACCTGAAGATACTGCCACCCCTGCAGCCCTCTCCACTAATTTCACTTGTTCCCACACTCCTCGTACCACTGGGAGGGGTGGAGGTATGGGTCTCCTTATATCCAAAGAATGGAAATTTGATCTTCAGCCATCACCTACAGGTACTGGTTCATTTGAATCACATGCCATTACTGTAACCGACCCTGTTAAAATACACTTTGTGGTCATTTATCGTCCCCCAGGTTAACTGGGAAACTTCTTGGAGGAGTTGGATGAGCTGCTATCAAACTTTCCTGAAGATGGTACTCCTCTGGTACTGCTTGGTGACTTCAACATCCACCTAGATAAACCCCAGGCTGCTGACTTCAAAACTCTGCTCACCTCATTTGATCTCAAGCTAGTGTCTACTACAGCGACTCACAAATTAGGCAACCAACTGGACCTCATCTACACACGCTGTTGCTCTGTTGACACCTCTTCAGTTGCTCCACTGGACACCTCTGACCACTTCCTCATTACTGTTAACCTAGCACTTACTCCTGAAGTACCTCACACTCCAACACAGGTCACCTTTCGATGGAACCTACGCTCACTCTCTCCATCTCGCCTATCTGCTGTGGTTTCATCCTCACTTCCTGCACTCTCTCAGTTTTCTGCTCTGGACACGAACAGCGCTACGGACACTCTTTGCTCCACTTTAACATCTTGCTTGGACAACTTTTGCCCACTGTTGTCTAGACCAGCACGCACTGCCCCATCTGCCCCCTGGCTGTCCGAGGTTCTCCTTGGACATCGCTCTAAACTCAGGGCTTCAGAGAGGAAATGGCAGAAATCAAAAAACTCTACTGACCTCAGTGTGTTTCAATCTCTCCTCTCTTCCTTCTCTGCAAATGTTTTCACTGCTAAAACATCCTACTACCACAACAAAATTAACAGCTGCTGTGACGCTCGGACACTCTTCAAGACTTTCTCTTCTCTTCTTAATCCGCCGCCTCCACCTCCTCCATCGACTCTTACAGCAGACGACTTTGCAGTTTTCTTCACAAATAAGACAAGATCCATCAGTGACCAATTCTCCACACCGCAGACTGAGGACAACTTCACAATGACCGATGCACCCTCTTTCTCCTCCTTCTCCCCACTCTCAGAGATGGACGTCTCCAAACTTCTATCCAATCATCCTACTACTTGTCCACTTGATCCAATACCCACTCACCTCCTTCAAGCGATCTCTTCTTCAGTTATACCTTTGGTTACTCACATTATCAACTCCTCTCTTCACTCTGGAACATTTCCCTCAGCATTCAAGCAGGCTCCGATAAGCCCACTGCTCAAGAAACCATCTCTAGATCCAGCACTTCTTGAAAACTACAGACCGGTATCCCTCCTTCCTTTCATTGCAAAGACACTTGAGCGAGTTGTGTACAACCAGCTTTCTATGTTTCTTGTACAGAACAACCTCCTGGAGAGCTACCAATCTGGCTTCAAAAGTGGCCACTCAACTGAGACTGCTCTGCTCTCGGTAACTGAAGCCCTGCGACTAGCAAGAGCAGCTTCAAAATCCTCGGCACTCATCTTACTGGACCTGTCTGCTGCTTTTGACATTGTTAATCACCAGATTCTCCTGTCCACCCTCAGAAAGATGGGCATCTCTGGAACCACACTCCTGTGGGTTAAGTCCTACCTCTCTGACAGATCCTTCAGTGTGTCTTGGAGGGGTGATGTTTCAAAGTCACACCACCTTGCTACTGGGGTTCCTCAAGGCTCAGTACTGGGACCACTTCTCTTCTCCATCTACATGACATCTTTAGGATCTGTCATTCAGAAGCATGGCTTTTCTTATCACTGCTACGCTGATGACACCCAAACTCTACTTCTCATTCCAGCCAGATGACCCAACGGTAGCTGCTCGCATTTCAGCCTGTCTGAGTGACATTTCTAGCTGGATGAATGACCATCACCTTCAGCTTAACCTTACGAAGACAGAACTCCTGGTGATTCCAGCTAACTCATTGCTTCATCAAAACTTCTCCACACAGCTGGGCTCTTCAACCACAACTCCTTCGAGGACAGCCAGAAACCTAGGAGTTGTAATGGATCATCAGTTAAGCTTCACAGACCACATTGCTACAACGACCCGGTCCTGCAGGTTTGCCTTATACAACATAGGAAGATTAGACCCTTCCTGTCAGAGCAAGCAACCCAATTTCTTGTCCAAGCTCTTGTTCTCTCCAGACTGGACTATTGTAATGCTCTACTGGCAGGCCTTCCTGCATGTACTGTCAAGCCTCTGCAAATGATCCAGAATGCAGCAGCTAGGGTTGTCTTCAATGAGCCAAAAAAAGATCACATTACTCCTCTCCTCATCAGGTTACACTGGCTACCGGTAGCCGCTCGCATCAAATTCAAGGTACTGATGCTTGCCTACAAGACGACCACTGGCACGGCACCAACTTACCTAAACTCACTGGTTAAATCTTATGTGCCTTCCAGAAGTTTGCGCTCTGCAAGTGAACGACGCCTTGTGGTGCCATCCCAAAGAAGTTCAAAATCACTCTCTCGGACCTTTTCCTGGACTGTGCCCAGCTGGTGGAATGACCTCCCAATCTCAATTCGTACAGCTGAGTATTTACTCATTTTCAAGAAACATCTAAAGACTCATCTTTTTCGCCTGCACTTAACCAACTAATACTAGCACTTTTCCTTTTCTTGTCTTTTCATTAAAAAAAAAAACTCTCTCCACGCCTATTACTGAAACAAGAGACAGGTGTTGATCATTTCCGTCCAAACCACTCACTCACCGTTCGTCTCCTGATTCTCTCTACCGCTGCAGACTTCGCTAAACCACGCCCCCCTGCCAAATGACTATGAAAGTTTTTTGCATAGGTGGGGGTATAATTAAGTTATTTGTACAGTAGTGGATTAAATGTTTTTTTTTATTTGGTATTGGAATAAGTTTAAGGTATGAAAAAATTTAAATGTGGAAACACCTTGGAAATGTGTAATGTGATGAGTTTTTTAAATTATATTGTGAATTTGTTTGTATGACTTAATAAAGTTGTTGTGAACAAAAACATTCTCTATCTCTCTTTTTCTCCCTCTCAAATAAATTTAATAGAACTATTACCCCCAGTTTACAAAGGACTAAAAAGCTTGATTAAAACTTTTTGTACTGTGATATAATTTATTGTTATACTGTGATACAAATTATGCTTGACCAGTAGATGAAATAATTTAGTGTCATGAAGGCTTCATTACAATCACAAATACAAAAAGTATCTATGTTATATAAAAGTTGTAAAGTATGTAAATCTTAATTTGTAAGAATCTTAAATCTTTATCTCTCTTTCAGCTGATAAATCTCCAGTCCAGATAAGCAGCAGTGCTCAGCCTGGAGCCAATGTTGTTAAAATGAAAGCTGAAACAGGTGCAAGTGTAAATGCTCCTGTACTCACCTTCACTGGAACAGAAAACTTCATCTACAGCTCACCTGATCCAGGAAACGGTAGTGAAGACTCCACTAATAAAACCATTTAAATGCTATAGAATACTATCTCAATTATTTATCTGTATCTTCTGTTTATTTATCTAATTCTAAATGCATCTCAGGTAAACACAAATGCTCAGATACAGCAGAGAATAACAGAGAAAAACAAGGTAAACCTTTCATGTATGAAGATTTACACATCTGATTTAACATCAATAAATGTGATGAATTATCAATGTCTATGAATGTGGAGGCAAAAGTGCAGCTATTCTGATTTGATTGTCATTTTAGCAATAGCAGGAGGATCCTTCAACAATAATACACAAACACCTGTTATAGGGCCTATTGTCTATTTTTTCATTTAACAGTAATCTCAAAAATTAATGTTAGCATATGGCCAGCACACATTCACTGTATTAAATTAAACCGTAAAATAAAATAAAAATAAAAACCATTTCATTTCCATACATTAGGGAAGTCGTGGCCTAATGGTTAGAGAGTCGGACTCCCAATTGAAGGGTTGTGAGTTCGAGTCTCGGGCCAGCAGGAATTGTGGGTGGGGGGAGTGCATGTACAGGGCTCTCTCCACCTTCAATACCATGACTTAGGTGCACTTGAGCAAGGCATCGAACCCCCAACTGCTCCCCGGGCGCCACAGCATAAATGGCTGCCCACTGCTCCGGGTTTGTGTTTTCAGTGTGTGTGTGTGTGTGTGTGTGTGTGTGTGTGTGTGTGTGTGTGTGTTCACTGCTCTGTGTGTGCACTTCGGATGGGTTAAATGCAGAGCAGGAATTCTGAGTATGGGTCACCATACTTGGCTGAATGGCTGAATGTCACGTCATGTCATGTCACATTAAATTAATAACTCTTTAACAAGCAAAACAAACAAGCAAAAGCTCTACCAAATCATTAGCATTTTGGTGCGCAGTCTTTCACTGCAGCTTTATTGATGATTTTGTGAGCATAGACATTATCAGTGTTAAACTGGATAGTGTTTCTTGTAACATTGAATGAACAGTTTCACCAGAACTTTGATGTTTAGAAGCAGCTAAAGTCTTGAGCAGAAATAGGTAAGATTATTCTTATATAGTTGCTGGGGAAAAAAAAATTCTGAAAAAGAAACTCACCTGCCCATAGCCTTTATAATCCTGAAGACGTTGATTAGCTTGTTCAGGTGTGTTTGATTAGGGTTGGAGCTAAACTCTGCAGGACAGAGGCTCTCTCGGACTGAACTTGCCTATACCTGGTCTAGAACCGGGTTATCTAAACCTGTTCTGGAGGTTCACTGACCTGTGGAGTTTAAGTGCCAAACCTATTCAAACACCCACTGAACACCCTCTTAAAGCCTAGTTCACAGTACACGACTTTAAACCACTAAAGATCCCTATGCGGTTCAGACTACATCACTTGATTGTCTGTCTTGAAGTCATTATGGTGTTCACACTACGCAACACTACGTTAATGATCAACGCACTATACGAGCTGACAACTCTGTCACCCAATGACTCTGTCCTGTCCCCAAACCATGTTTTGTCACAAAAACACAAGCGAGATCACCTTGTTACCTTGCAACAGGCTTAAAGTCCTGTAGTGTGAACTAGACCTAAGACTTACTCATTGGGACTTCAGGAGCATTCATTCAAATATAGACTTGCACAGTTTTCAAGGTTTGTGATGGGAATCACAGACCATATCAGAATCTACTTAAAGATTTCAGAATCATTATTTTATTAAAAAAATTACTTACTCTTGGCTGACTTTTTTCCATTTTCTCAAAGGCTCTGCTGCAGAGGACAATAAAGCTACTCATAATGATTACACAAAGATCTTGAAGGACAAGTTAAAACAGCAATGTGAGCGGATATTGGTTGGTAATTCACAGACGGGTCATAATAAATACCTGGACGATATTTACACTGATTTATATGTGGTGGAGAATCAGACTGGAGGAAGAACGAATGAACACGAGGTGAGACAGATCGAATCAAATCACAACAGACTGACTGCCAAAGACATGCTGATCCAGTGTAATGACATGTTCAAAGAACATATGGGTCGACAAAACAGAAAAGTGTTGACAGTGGGGATTGCAGGAGTGGGAAAAACTGTCTCTGTCAATAAATTCATCCTTGACTGGGCTAAAGGAAAAGAAAATCAAGAAACAGTCTTCATTTTTCCACTCCCATTCCGTGAACTGAATTTGATTAAAGAGGAGTACAGTCTCATGGGATTGCTTAACACATACTGCTTAAGTGGCCTTACAGAGCTGACATCTCTTCCTGAAGATGGCAATAAGGTCATGTTCATTTTTGATGGGCTGGATGAATGTCGCTTCCCTCTGAGCTTTGAAGAGGGTGACAGCTTTTACAGTTATTAATAAGAAAACAACAGTGAGTAAGATAGTTACAGCCCTAATCAAGAAACATCTGCTTCCCTCTGCTCTCATCTGGATCACATCCAGACCAGCAGCAGCCAGTCTGATACCCCGAGAATACATTGACCAGGTGACAGAGGTACGAGGATTCAGTGATGAGCAGAAAGAGGAGTACTTCATCAAAAACAGCAGTCCTGAGGTTGCTGAAAACATCATCCGTCACATCAAAAAATTCAGAAGTCTGTACATCATGTGTCACATCCCGATCTTCTGCTGGATCTCTCTCACTGTTCTTCAGCCTCTGCTGGTTCAAGAGAGCAATGACCAAACACCCACAACCCTCACAGCGATGTACACAAACTTTTTACTTTTTCAGAAGCAGCAGATGAAAATAAAATATTGCAAGGATCCTAAAACTAAGGCTGAAGTCATGCCTTTTGATGAGATTATTCTGAAGCTTGGGAAACTGGCCTTAAAACAACTACAGAAAGGTAATCTGATTTTCTACAAAGATGATCTTGAGGAGTGTGGACTAAATGTCAATGAGGGTTCTGTGTACTCTGGGTTATGCACCCGGATGTTTCAGGAGGAAAAATCTATGTCAGAGAGAAACGTTTACAGCTTCATACATCTCAGCATCCAGGAATTACTCGCTGCTCTCTATGTGTTTTTCATTAACAAAAACAAGAAAGCAAACCCATTTCTCGAATCCTGGAAAAAACTGTCATGTATCCTGTCCACAAAGCCACTGTTTGATCTTCATAAAGCTGCAGTCAATGAGGCTTTACAAAGTAAGAATGGACACCTGGACCTCTTCCTCCGATTCCTCCTGGGTCTTTCAGTGGAGTCCAACCAGAGAGACCTGAAGGAACTACTGCCAGGACTGGAAGCTCAAAACAGAGGACACCAAAGACACTACTGACTATATCAAAAAGAAAATAGAGATGGAGCAATCAACAGAGAGGACCATCAATCTATTTTACTGTCTGAATGAACTGAAAGATGACTTTGTGGAGGAAATCGAGAAGAATCTGGGCTCTGGAAAACTTTCAGAGCAGAATCTCTCTTCTGCTCAGTGGTCGGGTCTGGTGTTTGTGCTCCTCATGTCAGAAGAGATTCAGGAGAAGTTTGAACTGAAGAAATACAGAAGATCTGATGAAGCACTGATGAGACTGCTGCCAGTCATCAAAAACACCAGAAGAGCACTGTAAGTGTTTTCTTTATATTCATTTATATACACTGTTGGTTGATTTAAGGGGAGACACTGCAGGTAAAAACACCTGTCAATGTTGAGATTTATTTATTTCTTAAAGTTTACATAAAGATTAGTGGGAAGAAAACATCCAAAAGACACTGCTAAGTGTTTCTTTAATAGCACTTATCTATTTGTGTCAATGGATAAAAACAAATTCTCCTACTCCTAGACATAAATCTTCAGTTCAGTAGCACTTACACAAACCAAGTTTTACATTTGTACTCCTGTCTTTATTCTGAAGGTTTTTACAGAGGAATTTCTTCATATATAATTTGATTGATTATATACATTTTAATCCCCCAAAATTGTGAAAATATAGTTTTCTAGCTGTTCAAAAAAATCAGAATTATGGAGTGACAAAAAACAGATACCAAACATTCCTTCTGTAAAAAAAAATTCACTCTACGTAAAAAACAAACAAAAAAAACACTAAACAAGATTTTTGAAACTGACTTACCCAGTTCAGATTTTTGTATGATAAATGTATGTAAATGAGCGTACATTTAATAAAAAAAATGCCTAATTTGCATATTTAAACATAACATTTTAGGAAACTTGTAATACAAAAAATGTTTGCAATTGTCTAAGTAATCAGTCAACTGGCTAAGTAAGGTGATAACTATTAGTTAATATAGTTACCATATACACCTGCAGTGTCTCGCCTTAATAATTGTACTTTAACTTTACACAGTGACTTGTTGGCCAACTTGATAATGACAACTCTCAGGAGATTTTAGCATGGTAATGGATATGACAATGTTAATGTATTTGGTCTTGGCACAATAGATCTGCTACACTGCTGCTTTTATTGCTGTATTTGTACATTATTGCTGCAAGCAACTTGTTACTGCAATACATATGCTAATATGGTGCTTTGAGTATTTAATACTGCTGCAGCATAAATAGCATATGAAAATAATGCATGGCAGATCTATACAGGTGGAGCTATGGAGGTAGAATTGTTGTATAATTCCCAATAAACCCACAAATAAATTTAAAGAGATTTACAAAAAATTAAACATACTAACAAATAAATAGAATGAAATCCATAAATAACCCTTAGAGGTTCACAATTAAATAAAATGAGATTTGCAAATAAAAAACATTTTCACAAATACATTTTTATGTCACAAACACAACTTTGTCTGCCATTCATTTGTGAATTGTGTCTTGTACATTTGTAGATCGCTGCACGCACTTGTGGATCGCTCGCTGTGCATTTGTGGATTCATCCAAATCATAGCACATTCTTGCTATAACCAATCATGTTTTGCTTTACAGTAATGGCGGTCTCTTCCTGATATAAATTAATTCATAATATGCATTGGCTCAAATAAGAAATATAAGGGCCAAAAATAATTCTACAGTAAAAAATGTTTAAAATTGGATTTCGTTAGATCATTCGACTGTGTATCAAGCCAAGCCAGTATATTTTACATACCTTTGAAAATGCCAGAGAAACAGTGCTTTAAATCACGGCTATGGGAAAAATACTGTACTGGATACAAATGTGTAATGGAAGCTTCATTCAAGATGGAAAGAAAAGTGTCAATAATTAACTGACTTATAAATGACTGGATTCAACCTAAATGATAGACATGTGAGTTTGTGTTATAGGTTAAATTGGCGTCACACAACAGCCAACATAACAGCATTTTCCAGTTTTTCAGTGAAGCTGTTTGGATGAGAGGGATATGGATATGAGCAGCCATGTGGCTCTAATGATATACACTAAGTAGACATTCAAAAGGCCCTTTTTACCGCCGCGGCGGCAGTATAAAGTGCATTTGCAGCTTTTGACCACTGAGTGCCGCTTTAACCACAAGTTATCAAACAAGCGCATCAAACCTCATTTTCGCTAATAGACGTCAGTTTTGCCTCACTGATGTGTTAGATTTAATAGACTCAGTCAGGGAAAATGAAAGAAAAACACTGTAGTTAAAATATTTAAAATATTTAATATCCACAGACGAAAGTTTGGTACTTATGAAGTTATGTGCATTTCTTAGAACGAATTCAAGCCTGTGCCTGAGTCTGTGCTTATATTTTCTCTAATCTACATGGTATTAAACCATATTTTAGATTTGACACATTTAAAAGGTGTGCAGTATTATTTATATTATATTAATTATGCGTTATATTATTCAAAAGAAATTGTGGTTTACTTTGCATCGGAGCATTAAAAGTGGTAGCCTATTTTAGGGGGGTAGGCTACATTGATTAATATGCAATGTCAATATTTTCATATATTATGTGTCACAGTGTCTGGGTTGTGTTCCCTGGGTATCCACTAGATGTCCTCTTTTCCCCTCGGTGTATGTCACTTCATTAATCACATTCCTCACGTCCCTGATTAATTATTGCACCCAGCTGTTACTAATTACCAATCATCACACTCTGTCAGTTTCCCATTAGCATTTGCCTCTCCTTGTGTATTTAACCCGGTCTGTCTTAGTATGTGTCACGGAGTCCTTGTTTATTCATGTCCGTCAGTTCGTGCCCTTGCCTTGTCTTCTTGTTTTGTTTATGTTTTGGATGGATGTTTCCTATTGACCCCTGCCTGGACTGTTTATGCTTTTTGGATGACCCCTTAAATAAAGACTTACCTGCAATTGGTTCTCTCTCCATGTTTCCTGTATCACCGATCGTGACATTATGCCTATATTTTAATTTATATTTTCAATATAAATATATTTCTTCCTTTAATAAAACAACATGCATTTTTGTTATTCGTTACCTGTCCTTTAACTTATTGGGAAAAAGACATTTGTCTGTAAACTGATTAAGAAATTGTTGCATGTTTAAATGTGAAGCACTGTATAATTTCGTTCCCATTATTTATGCCTAATTAACCTAAAACAAGAAACGAATAAAATTAAACCTGCACGATTAAATCTTTGAAGCTCTAAAGACGGATTAATAAAACGTCCTCACGATTAATCTCAAGTTCTCTCATTATAATCAACAAAATACACACGATGTAAAAAAGAGCTTCATTAACTGACAACATAAGTGATTTTAAAGGGAGCCTTCTTTACTTGCTTTTAGTGCTGGGCGATAACATATGGCCTAAAAAATAAAAAAATCTGATTTATGATTTAAATTGATTTTAAAATCAATATTCAAATGACAAAGACATTTTTCAAAACAAGTTTTAATATAGTTATGAACTTATAACTTAGACAAGATGATAAAAAACTGTGATGTTATTACCTTAAAGCTGGAAAGACCTTTATTTTATTTTATTTTTTATTATATATTATTTTTTATTATTATTTTTTTTTTGTTAATACTAGCCCATCAGCTGTGCAAATTTTGTTTGAGGAGAATAACAGTACATTTTTGTCTGTTATTTTATCTAAACAGATCGATTAATTTCTCCAAGATTTCAAAATCAAATAGCCTACTGATAATGTAGTAGCACTGTAAGATTACATTTGTTTGAACGCATTATTGCTAAAGCGATTGCGTGTGAATGTGCTTTAGCTGTTTAAATCATGCTTTAACCCGAAAATAATCAGTAAAAGAAACAGACAAACTGCTTAGCCTTTAACATCCCGCTCGACTATTGCAGTCATTATAACCTGATCAAGCCATAGCTAAATATGTTAAACATGAATTCTTGCTGAATATGCAGTTATATTTCGGTCTGTTTTCATGAATTGTACTCGTGATGGAGGCTCCAGTCAGAATCACACCGCTCCGCTCATCCTTTGCTTGGCGGCGTGTCTCTGTCAAACGCGCGGAGGGTTGAACCACTCTGAACTACGATTTTCATTCAAACAAACCGATGTAAATTACAAATTCAAGTTAATTGATAAAATCGATTTATCACCCAGCCCTACTTGCTTTCATATTATTTAATGAAAAAAATGCAGCTGCATTTAAATGCAGGTGTGTAAAATATGTGCAAGATTTGAACTGCACGTGTGATGGTAGATGTGCAGCTTTTATTCTTATTTATTTTATCTTCATTACAAATCTTGTTTGATTTCATTTTGGATAATTGCATGTAAAAAATAATTTTCGTTGTAATGCAAAATGTGAATTAATATTCATATGCAAGTATTTGTGCAAAAATTATTAATTCGCATTAATATTCAACATTGAACAATCTGTGAATGTTGCATTTCTCTCATCAGAGAGAGCCAGCACTGTGAATTTCATCTTGCAGCAGACAAGAAAACATTTGTTTATTAATAAATAATTAAATTGTCTCATTTTTCACAATTATTAGGCTACTTCTGCATGTACTTTGTGGCAAACTTAATGCATGTGCTTGATCGTGGAATATATTAAGATTTGATTATGTAAATTTAATATAAACCTCTGATTAGTTGAATATAACAAATGAACGACTAGAACTAGAAAAATCTTACGTGGGGACAGACCTTTTTTTGTCTATAACCAAAACAACAGTCCTATATAAACCAGTTCAGCAACTTTGAAAGCCTCATAAGACACTGTCCATATGAAAGAGCAATTCACACCTTTATCTCGAGCCCCACAAGTCTTACATAACTAACCCCAAAAACCCAACCCCCTCCAGCTGAACTGAATTCGGTCTGTGTTTTGGCTCTGAGGAACGGTGTGTTACTCGGCTGAAACATGCCTGCACTCAGCAGCACTACTCTTTGTATTCATTATTTTCTCGCAGCCCATATTATTATTTTCACAAGACCATAATGATAATAACTAATCATCAATTAATAATTAATCATTATTTTATGAAAATCATTGTTATTTGTGATCGTGGATGTTTGCGGAAGGCTTTAAGACCAAGCGGAATCCTCTGTTCCCGCCTCACAGCGCGCCGGTCTCCGAGGCTTCACTGTCTTCATTCATTCTACCTGAAGGAAGACGTATTTTATTGAGCTAATGCTGTTAAATAGAGAGAGAGAGAGAGAGAGAGAGAGAGAGAGAGAGAACCAGTCTAGGGCTATTCTTAAACTTGGAGCTCATTATATTGAAGTGCAAATCCAAACACCAGAAACGTTATGCATTTTATGAATAATGAAATGTTATGAAAAGTATCCATTTTATTTATTCACATGCAGTATGGTTGTTGGTATTTAGCAGTTAAAACCTATTTTTAAACTTGAATTTAAATACTATTAAACTAACTTTAAAATATCAAGGAATTTATAAATTAAAAATGGTAAAATGTCACAGTGCATGTTAAATAGCCTAAATGAACTTGTATTAATAATATAATTAGATTTTTTAAAAATGTATAAAATGGGACAGCAACCTTTATATCAAATATTTTTAAATCGTCCACAGCTGAGCAATGGAGAGGCGGATCTGCGCCAGAGCGTGTGAAGTGAATGCGATGAACGAAGTCATTTTCAGATGCAATGGAAAAAACAAAACAAAAAAAATAGCCTAGATTAGGCCCATGCAGGCTCTGCTCTGAAGTATATAATACTTATAATTACTGTTAACCCAGAGTAACACATTATAATGGATTAATCGCCTTTTTTCATTTGCTGCATGTTTTCTTTATTTATTTATTTTTAAACACGCTAAAAAATTAATTAATTTTGTGAGAGAAAAAAAAAATATTAAACGTGTCTAGGTTTAATTTTAATGTATTAATCACTTATTTTCGTTTGCTGCATGTTTTTTTTTTGTTTTTTTTTTTATATTATATAATTCATGTATAAATTGCATTTTATTACATTTAGAAATAATAACGGCTGGCCTAATAATGTTTTCATGTACAAACAGGATATATTTAATTCCCATCACTTTACAACAAATCCTTTAAATTTAACAAATTTATCAGAACAAAACAAGAATTAAAAATATAGAATTCTAATGGATAAATATAATTGCAGTATATAATAATATACGCTTAGCTATAAACAAACAAAAAATATATAGCTATATAATTTAAAGCTAAGCATGAGGTAAGGTTGGGCTCTCTCACTCTCTCACTCGGGAGAAATCCGTTTCCATATTCGTGATGTTGAACATTTGAAGCTTAAGTATTATTATAGTTTGACAAAAATCAATTAAAAAAACTGAGTTAATAATAATTATTGCTAAATGCTGGACCGTTCCCATTTCGCTCTGCATATGGAACCTGAAGATTTTTTTTTTAAACCAAGAATGAACCGAAATGAAAATGAAATTAAAACATTTAGTTTTTAATCCGTATATATATATTTTCACAAGACCATAATGATAATAGCAAAACATCAATTAATAATTTATAATTATTTTATGGAAATCATTGTTATTTGTGATCATGGATGTTTGAGGAAGGCTGTAAGACCAAGCGGAATCCTCTGTTCCCGCCTCACAGCGCGCAATATAGGGATGTGTACCAAAACCCGGTATTAAACTGGCCCTGGGGCTAAATTATGAAAGACCGTAATATCTGACGCTATCGGTTTGCTTTCGGTACCTGTACCGGTACTGGAAATAATGTATTTTTGGTTAATAATGTTATCGTGCACATCTTATCTCACCAACCATTTCTAATGTGCGATTATAGTAAGACGTTTGTCTGTGAGATCTGCGAGATCTCTAAAGCGCGCCACGGAGGCTGTGAGTCACACACACCACAACAAGCGCGGCAACTGTAAGTAAACTCCTGCTTAATAATAAAGAGTGACGATGGCGAAGAGATTTGCTTAATGTTATCGTGCACATTTTATCTCACCAAACATTTCTAATGTGCGATCATATTGAGACGTTCGTCTGTGAGATCTGCGATTTATAAAAATAATAAAACCTATAGTCATGTTTTTGTGGTTGTTTTAATTTAAACGTGTCTGCTTCTATTTTATCCAATTTATTTTCAATAAACTAAAACAAAAATAATAATAAAAAAAGGAAAATGAATACAGCTTGTTATCAGACTGTAATAAAAAATACGATGAAAAAGTCATGATAACACATTTTTAAGGTTGGCTAATTTAACTTATAGAAATATTTTAAGCAATTTATTGCGTTTTTATACTACTTTAATTCTGAATTTGTAATACTATTAAACTGAATTTAATACTGAATTTAAAATCTCATGGAATTTTAAGTTTAAACGGGTGAAAATTCCACAGTACATATTAAATATAGCCTATATAACAGAAGATCTTGATTGCATGTTACCATGAAACTAACAAAATAATTCGATTTTTTTTAAATTAACAATTCATGTATAAAATGGGACAGCAACCTTTATATCAAACACTTTTACGACGTCCAATCCACTTAGCTTACCTGTTGGGTTTACCTCTCTCATTCTGGACACATCCAAATGTTTCCATATTCGTGATGTTGCATATTTGCAGCTAAACTATTATTTATTAGGTAAAATAGGCTTTGTGGTTCACGTGTGTTTCGGTATCGACGGAAAAATATGAGAGGGGGTTCAGCGAAAAATCGGCAGCTGTCAGCAGGAAGTGGCTGTCACTGGCAGCAGGAAGTGGCTGCCAATAAAACCGGATGGCAGCTGTCGCTAATACCCGGAAATTGGAGGAGGCTGCCAGCCGCAACAAGACAAATAAATAATTATATACACTTACGATTATGTTTAATACTTTTTAAAATAAGTATAAATGTCAGTATTGTATATTATTTGATTTAAAATATTGATCAAATATAAACAAAGAAATAAGATCATTTTGCTAAACGTTAATTTCCAGCTGAACGTTTATGCATGCATGTATCATTGTTTGTGTGAAATAAAACAATTTATATTTATTTATATACGAGAGTGGCACTTACTGGGTGTATGTTGTATATTTATTATAGGCTATATACACAAATGACTGAAAAAAGAGAAGTCTCAGAGACTTAAATTATATTTAAAATCATAATTTGCGGTTATATTTGTAGTATTTCAAGAAACAACTATATATATATATATATATGTAGTATAAAGTAGCTGTTAAATTTGTAACTGGGTTAGTAAGTTGTCAAAGTCAGTGCTTTACAATGTAAACAGTACAAAATATATCCAGTAAGCAAGCAGACTAAAATATCAATCAGAATCACTAACAACAATCCGGAGGTATTTTCAAGACTCTTAGATCAGAACTGTTGAGGTATACGGAGATACTTCTCCAGCATCTTGCACCAATCACTGTAAAACCCAGGGTGGATGTGCATCTCACCTCATTTTCCTCTTGCAACATGGTCAAGTCAAGCATCGTTTATTTATATAGTGCTTTTAATAATACAGATCAAAGCAAAGCAACTTTACAGTATTAAATAGAAAAATAGTGTGTCAGTCAATAATGCAGAAGGACATTAGTAAACTCAGTTTGTAGTCAGTTTAAAAGACAGTTTATCATTCAATTCAGTGATGTCATCCTTCAGCTCGGTTCAGTTTAAATAGTATCTGTGGAATCGTTTGCAATCATGTCAATGAGATCACTGTAAATGAAGAGACCACAACGAAGCAAGCCAGAGGCGACAAGGAACCAAAACTCCACCAGTGACAAAATGGAGAAAAAAAACAAGGTCTTTACAGGGGATCTGTATCTGGGGCTCTAGTTGTCCTGGTCTTCGCTGTCTTTCAGGGCAGTAGAGGTCCTTTCTAGGTGCGATCCACCATCTGGTCTGGATACGTACTCTATCCGGGTGACTGCAGTGACCTTCGAATAAGAAAGGAACAGATTAATATAATTGAAGATGTTAATATCTATACGATGTTTGATAGGGAGCCAGTACAGGGTTTACAGAACTGGGCTAATCCAGTCATACTTCCTGAACTCTAGCTGCTGCATTTTATTATTCATAAGAAAATGGTGACTTTAATACCTAAATTGTTTTATTAACAGTAGACATGCATGCACAGCCATATTAATGATTATTCCCATTGCATCTTGTCATCATGTACAGAGCAGTGATTACATTTTCATGCATAATTTGCACACCTGGTAAGCAGTTGATGTAAACCTCGTCGCAGTGTCTGCAGGGTGTACATTTTGTTGAATTCCTGACATGGCTCAGACTTGTTCTCCATTTTGTTCCACCTGTATATTGAGATGAGGAGCATGAAAACAGCATTATTACAAAGATAAACATTCAGACATGGCAACTGAGAAATGTAATGTTATGGCACCTTTTTAAACCTCTAATCAAATATGTAAAAGAAGATACTCAGTCAAGCCAGCTGGATTGTGCCCTCTTTCGAAAGGAGTCTGTATACAGTACAACAGACTTCTGAATTTGGAACAAACCAAAGACAGACTTAGTAATGTAGCATCACCCCTCCTCCAGGATCACGTAAAGAAGAATTTCCAACAGGACAGCATCTGGCAACTATTGGGTATTACAAAAAAAAAAAAAAAAAGGTGTCAATGCCATGGTTTTGTCTCAAGATGCACATCAGTAATGTTTTTTTTTTTTTCTAAATGCATGTTTACAAAAGCTACTTCAATGTTCTAAATTTAACTACAGCCTAATCCTGGCTTAATCCAAGCCCTGTCTATGAAACTAGACTTAAAAGTTATAAGGAATTATGAACTGGTCCATTATATTTTGTATAGATAATAAAAAAATAAAAATGGTTTTGCATTCACATGCTTACAACTTCAACTGGTACACAGAACAGTTCTGCACATGCATAGTATTAGAGAAAACACACCTCAATAGTGCAAAAAAAAAAAAAAAAAAACTCTTAAGTTAATGTATTTCACACAATCTCCTGAAAAACTTAACATGCAAAAATATATGGTTAGTGTAGCACATTTATCTTCTATCATTCCAGTCAAACAACATTCTTTTATATTATTCAATAGACTGTTAACACGCTAACAAACGTTAATATTTAATGGTACCTCAAACGTAATTTGAAGTTAATGGTAGGCCCCTAACGAGGTACACAAACAACGTTGCTACCACTAATTAGATTTCATTGAACAATTAAACCAAAGTAGGCACCAAGTCTACCAAGTCGTTCACCAAGATAACAATTAAAATCAAACTTACAACGCAAAAAAACATTAATTACTCCGATGACCAATTTCTGAACTTACCATTTGATCAATCGCAACCATTACTGAAGCGTTTGGGTGCAGTTATATCTGATTGGTTGCGCCCACGTTGGTCGATACTGATTGGCTCCCACCGAATGGCAGGTACCGCCTACCATCCGGCTGTCAGTTACTGCCTTCCGGCTGCCAGTTACTGCCTTCCGGCTGTCAATGGCAGCCACTTCCTGCTGCCAGCTGCCGATTTTTTATCTGAACCCCTGCTGAAAAATATTATATTATATTATAATGAGCAAAAAAATGCCACAGTAGACCGCTGCTCATGCAGTAGTATTTACAATGCACAAACCAGAAGCAACAGAGAAGGGTTGGCCATTCTCAAAACATAAAATATCAGTTTTATTTAAATTTTCGTTTTTGTGTTTCACAGAAAAAAATCAGTGTTAAGTTTGGTCTCCTGTCCATTAATGCAGCAGTTTCCAGGGAGATATTTTTTTTTACTCCATAATCAATGTGTTTTAAAATGTAGCGAAGTACAATACTTCAAACAAACTATAATTAAGTAAAAGTAAAATTATAGATTTTAAAAATTACTTTAACAAGTAGAAGTATACAAAGAAGCTATTCAGTTACAGCAATAAAAGTAAATGAAATTCATTACTTTCCACCTCGCAAATCGCAAAGGTAATACTGATGATGCCCGAGATTGTGTATAATCTTGAGTTTATCCTCATTCACTGATCTTGATTGAAATACAAAGAAGCCTTACACT
This sequence comes from Carassius auratus, assembly GCF_003368295.1. Taxonomy (NCBI): domain Eukaryota; kingdom Metazoa; phylum Chordata; class Actinopteri; order Cypriniformes; family Cyprinidae; genus Carassius; species Carassius auratus. The sequence continues at coordinate 12,186 of NW_020527555.1, read as the reverse complement.
CCATTTTTTTTGACCACACAAACAACACTTCAGCTCAGTTTGAACAAAGTGTCCGTAGAATGCAGTTCCTTACAGGGTTGCGAAATAAATCTGCTTCTGTCCTGATTGTAAAGCAAAACGTGATTGGTTATAGCGAGAATGTGCTATGATTGGTCAAGGAAGTGTGGTTGTTGTCTGATTGGCTTGAGTAGACAGTGGGTGTAGTCCATACATTTGTGGTTTGATGTGTGTCTTGATGCTAGAAATGTCTCAAAATCCACAAATGTGTTGTGATCCACAAATGCACAACGAGCTATCCACAAATGTGTGCAGCAATCTACAAATGCTCAGCAATCTACAAATACACAGGACGCAATTCACAAATAAATGCCAGGCAAAGTTGTTTTTAGAATAAAAAAAGTACTTGTGATTATTATTTTTATTTGCAAATCAATTTTTTTATTTGTGAATTTAATAAATGTTTGTGAAAATTTAAGATTTGCCCCCATTTTTTATAAGCTGAACTCAAAGATCTAAGACTTTTTCTATGTACACAAAAGGCCTTTTTTACTCAAATATTTTCACAAATCTGTCTAAATCTATGTGAGTGAGCACTTCTCCTTTGCGGAGATAATCCATCCACCTCACAGGTGTGGCATATCAAGATGCTGATTAAACAGCATGATTATTGCACAGGTGTGCCTTAACCCTCTAAGCGCCAAAGTCGCAAAATTGCGACAAGACGTAATCCTTAATAAAATAGACTGTAGTTCCTTATATGGTGTAATATCTCATTTGTATTCCCTTCCACTAGATCGCAGACCATGGGCGTAGGTTTGGGGGGGACGCTAGGTACTAGTCCCTATCAATATTTTGAGATGACTAATTTGTCCCCACCAATATTTAGCAAGCTCCTTTGAACTGCTATTTGGATCTTTGCACTGTTATTTGGATCGATTCTAATGGCCAGGACGACGATAGTACAAGAAACGCCGTAATTTGATTGGCGACGGGGTATCTGACAGGCTACACGCGCGGGCAGGGACTACTTTTGTGCTTGCACTAGCAGCAAGTGGGTGGTGTGTGTGTGTGCGTGCGCGCACATGTTGACGACGCCAACAGTAAGTTACCAGGGCTGTCTCTCTGCCACATACAAAGGCCAGAGTAAAAACATTTTAATATTCCGGGGGGTTTTTTTGCCCCTTTTTGTACTTTGTCACCCAAGAAGAAGAAAGGGGACATAGGAAGCTTTTTCATAAAGCAGAGTCAGAGTGTAAGTAGGCAAAATAAATAGCTAGCCACACAAATAAACTAGCAGTAGTGACTGACCAGGCTTTCAAATGCAGATTCTACTGTGGAAAATAGTATTAACTGGTGATAGTATGTGTTACCCAGGATGATAGAATGCTACGTTAGCAAGTAACTGAATGTCAATTAGCCTGTGGCCTAGCTTCACTTAGAATCTTGCAGTCAACATAAACGTGAGTCTACTGGAGAGTAAATAGTGTTTATAATAGAAAAAGGTTATTATATTTATTTATTAAGATTTGTTTTCTTGTGACAGAGTATCTTTTGTTAGTGTAAATACTAATGTACATAATAATTTATCTTAATAAAACGTTTGGTTGTTCAGCATTACACAGTCTCAGGTTTTTATTTTTTGAGAGTGCATTTTTGAGATTATACAGTTATACTAGCTCTTTAGGGACAGTATACAGGATGGTATATCAGGGTCAGGATACAATATAATGAGATGAAGTAGATTCACTTCTGTATTGTGATATTCAGTATTGCCAACAGTCTGAAATAAAAAAGGAAATCACCATTAAATCATTGGTATCTTACAACAAAATAATTCCCTGGGGGGGGTGTCCCCACCAAAGCTGAGACCAAACGTACGCCCATGATGGTACTTTGATTCTAGACCAACATTATGCATTGTTTCTGTTCAAAGTGTTCGAGGAAATACCATAGCAAGTGAGCTCTCATGTTATTGATGCGGAAGCAATTCATTTCATAGCATGAGTGTAAATGGTGAGATTTACGAGAGAAAATCGCCAGATGGCTAATACAAAGTTGTACCGTGAGGATGTTTTGCAAATGTTGTTAGTCGATTCTGACTCTGAAGGGGAATATTTGCCTTTTGGAAAAAAACGATCGGCCGGCTAATGATCGCTCGTCTCGCGGTACATCTTTGCAGCGCAATGGTGCCGCCGTGCAAGGCGAGAGTGTTCATGAAGCACAAACATCCGATCATTTCGACCCTTTGCTCAACGGGGATGCGGATGGCAGAGGTGAACGTGGTCATAGTGTCCATAGGAGAGCTGTTGCTGATCGTGTATGGCGTGCATTTTATGACACATCGAAGGCTTAGCAGGAGAAGGAGAAGGAGCAGTCGACCCTTCCGTCGCCGTCAGTCCGTGTCCATTTTTGAATGGGATTATATGGGAGGGCAGACGACAGACCCACGGCGACGTCACGGCAACGTCACTGTTGGAACCAATCATAGGCGGCGACGCGACGACGGCGTACGTAAGAAATTTATCAAAAATAGTACGTTTACTAAGTACGTCTGAACTAGCTACGTTGCCTTAGATGACGCCTGATATATACGCCGTCTCAATATACGTCGCCTCAAAAGACGGCTGATATATACGCCGCCTCACAAGACACCTGATATATACATCGTCTCAATATACGTCGCTTTACACGAAATGTAAAGTTTGCATTACAGTAAATGCATTTGTAATAGGTTGTTATTTAGATATTTCCCAAACTTGGTAATAGTGCATAATAATTACTGCATGAAGTCTATTTTGTGTTTGATAAATTCTGTTTATCTGTTAAGTTGGTGTTGAAGTACAGCACATTAATGTTCAGTTTGCTTGGATGCTACAAAAAGGAGGGACAAAAATGAGAGGAAATGCATGATTTCTGCTTGAATTACATTTCTTTGTTGTTTCCTTGTGATCTTGACATAGAAGAGTGTAATTTTAACAGAAATAAAGTTGTATTTATAATAGATATTCATTAGACATTCGATCTTTAACATTAAATGCGTCGAGAACAAAGTCTTTCTAAGCAAACATGCTTAGGTTTATTAATTTATAATATTTGGGACGCTAAGGCTGTGATATTAATGTTGTCCACTAGATGGCGCCATGGGATTGATTTTAACCCAAATGTGCTTCGAGAAGTTTTAATTCCTTATGAATTGAATCAAACGCGATGATCTACTTCATTTGCATAACTATGGTGCGCTGACAGTATAGTTTTATATAATTACAGTACATATAAATCTTTGAATCTTATATTTATCATTACATTAACTTTTATAGACATCAATAAGACATAAAACATCAAGAAAGGATTAAATACAACCCCAAATCAGAAAAAGATTTTTAAAATGCAATAAAATCAATTGAAGATACTAATAGTTTTTTTTTATAAGACTTCAGCTGCTCATCAGTCTGTGGTCATCATTGCCTGGATGTCCTTTTCATGATGGGTTAGGGTTCATGATGTTCAACATAGGAGACAGATCTGGACTGATCTAGCACATTCACTCTGTCTCTACGAAACCATGCTGTTGTAGCACATGAATGAGAGAAGGACAGAATGAGAGCTGGCGTTGTCTTTGTCTAATAACCATGGACTTCTCTTGAAAGATGTCATCTTGATGGCAGTATATGTCTCTGTACAATAATGACATGTAATGCCTCCATGTCAGTGTACCCTCACACATGCCAGTCACCCATTCCCCTTGCTCTGATGAACCCCCATCCAATAACAAATGTTTGCTTTTGCATCTGTCACTGGTAAAAGTCTGGATGGCCCATTGGTCTTTGGGACTGAGAACTCATCTGTTTTTCCCAGTGGACTCATCTGAGCACATCACACATTTCCATTGTCTCTGACTATCTGAGAGAATCCGTGGCATCACTGCACAGAATTGATGTATAGCTTTCTGATGAGTCAAACCTAATACCCTGACCTATTACCAATTTACTCTGATTATAGACAGTTTGAACCCTTTAAGCCCTGAGGCTTCACCTCAGTGAAGGTATTGTTTTTGCTTTGACATACACAAAAATAATGACTCAAAAACTGTAGCAAGGAGAGTCAAAAGGATGGTATCATTTGATAGAAATCTTTCTATATTTTTAGGGGAAAAAATCTTTGCCCTCTGAATATTCTCATGTGGAGAAATAGATGTAATAAAATGTAAGAGAAATTTGCGTGGTCAAGGGATATTTTTTTATATCTCTCTTATATTTATCTCAATATAAATCAAGCGCAGCGTTAGTTCAGTCAGGCCATGAAGGCAAGGCTGTGAACAGCTGATGCGGTCAGCTGTCAAATCGCTCCAATCACCACCTCTCTCCTATTAGACACGGGACATATATATACGTGGCTCTACTGCTCGGTAAGTCTGCTCAACGGCTCTCAACCCTCCCTCCCTCCCCATTATGAGCATGAGCACACTACTGCGCACCTTCTGGCTGGCGTCTTCTTTGTTTCAGATCACTAAGGCTTCCAAATCTTAGCTGGCATGGACCTCATTGCAGAGAGACACCCATCTTCATAACCAGGCTACAGGATAGACGTCCCACTGCCACATCCACATGATTATCACTGTTTGCTTTAAAGACTTATTAAAAGTCTTAATTATTATGTATATCTAAATTCATGGTTCCAGGGGGTTAATGTTAAAGCTCTTGTATGTTCAGTTATTCTGGGCGCAAGAACCCCCATAAGGAACCATACCGCCAAAGATAAATTGTGTTCAATATACTCAAGTAAACTTTCCAAAGTGGTTCCTGTCTGAAATAAGGTAGGAGAAAATTTCATTTTTGGTGATGTTCTACATGATTCATTCATGTATGTGAATTACATTTTATGGTGATATCATGAAGTAATCAAAAGTTACAGCATTTGGGACCAAGGTAGCCTTTCTCTTAGTCCTTGACAGTTTAGAAACTTTTGTTTTGAATTTCAAGTTTAGTCAAAGTCCTAAATAATTACACTTGTTTTATTTTACTATGAGACCTTTCAAATGACATATGACAACGACTAACTGAGCTGTATGCTTTAATTATATATAGTTATATAAGTTATATAAAAGATCAAATACAGAAACATTCTAGGTTTTATATTCTGCTTGCCAAGTGTTCAAATGATATTTCCAACTGATTTCTTTAATTCATGGGTTTAAGTATTATTATTCACACGAAAGACGAAATGGGTTGTTTTGATTTTAGACTTATTTCAATTGTGAGAATCTGCTGTAAATAATGATATGACATTTTCCACAATCAGAGCATGTGTTATGAAATGACCAGCATAAAAATCCACAAGAAAGTTACACAATGTGCACACTTGGAGTTTATAATTAGATGATGAATATCTTTAGATCTATGACAGATTATGGTAAACTCTTTTTAATAAGGAGAATTTCCTGAAAATAATGACATCCAATTATGAGCATGTTTCGAGAAGTTTACGAATAAAAACTTGTAGCATTGGGCCTTTTTTTCTTTGCTGCATCATATGTGTCCCTGTGACCCTGTCTGATTTAATGTGTTGTGCTTTATGAGGAATATCTATCTATCAATCTGATCGACTGATTATGGTAAATTTTGTTTTATTAATCAGAAGAATTTTCTGAAAAGAATGTGTCATTTTTCAAGATCTATGCATGGTTTGGCAAGAGTGCAACCTCTGATTTTTTTAATATATATATATTATTTAATTAATTAATTAATATTTTGCTCAGCTCCATGTCATATTTAATTTTTATGTATTATAGCTTTATGAGAGATATCTTAGGATCTAAATGATGGATTTTCTGCAAATAATGACATGCCTTTTTCTATGATATATGATATTTCATGAGGTTACGAACGAAATCGCCATTACAGATATCTTTGATGTTTGTTTTTTTTTTTTTTTGCCAAGCTCCTGTGTAGTTTAATGCGTGTTATAACTTCATGAGGAATATCTTTAGATAATGACGGATTATAGTGATTTGGGGCTCTTTTTAATCAGGGGAATCTAAATAATGGTATTTATTTTTGTTTTATGTTTTATAAAGTTATGAGCAAAAAAAATAAAGCCCAAAAATAATATTACTTACATTCATTAGAGCTGAGATATTCAAAGCTTTTAAATAAATTTTGGTTATTTCATTCAGGGGTTACTTACTAATTTGATTATTTTTCATGCAGGAGGTGTTCTTTCACTTTCATTTTATTATTATTATTATTATTATTTTTGCAGCCATCAAAATTAAAATGTTTTATATTTACAAAATATATTTAATCTTTTAAATTATTTTATTTGTACTTTTGTTAATTAAATAACAGTTAAAGATTAAAGATTGTATTGTAAAACATTTACAAAAACTCCAACTGATAATATATTTGTTGTTAAATGATAATTTGAACATCACATGGTTTTCTTGTTGTGACTTTTCCTCAAGTTTAAATATTTAATAACCATTAAAAAAAAATGTCTATTTTGTTTTTATGTCATCAAAACAGTTGGATCATAATATGAAAGTATACTTTGATTTTTATTCTTAGTATTTTATTTTTTTTCATTTATAGATTTCTCTATAAATTATATCCAAAATTATGATTCAGAGAATTGTGATGGCTTTAAGACCTCTTCCCACAATATTAAATAAAGCAGTGTCAATTTTTTATACTTTGCTTTATTCCATGAGCAAGCAGAGTACGAACAATGTTTAAGTAATGAAATCTGAAAACAGCAGAAGTCAACAAATTAAAAAGGGGGAAAAATAAATTGATAAACTACTGAAGTGACAAAGTGGCACTTCTCCGGGTGTGTGTTCACTGTCCACTTTGGATGGGTTAAATGCAGAGCACGAATTCTGAGTATGGGTCATACTTGGCTGTTTATCATGTTATCTCTTTTTTTTATGAATACATATATGATATGTTTTATAAATATTAGTCATGATAGTTTTTTGTAATATTCAGTGAAATGAGCCATTGTATACTTATCGGAAGCCAAAAATCATATGTTTGAGGGACATGGAAAAAATATTGGATTATAGGAAAGTCTTAGAATAACTTGTATGTCCCACAGAAGAAATAAAATCCTGCAGGTTTGGAAAGACATGAAAATGAGTAAATAATTTCTCAGTGATAACTTTATTATGAAGTTCTTGACTTTGGTGAACTATCCTTTAAGTAAAATACAAATACATCCCTTAAGTAAAATCAAATACATTACTATATGCATGAAAGTATACTTCAGATATTACTTATTATAACTGGATTATAGAAAAACATGTTCACTTTCATTTTATTACTTGGTAAAATTACACCTCCGATGATGATGTATTATTTAGAGGGTTAGTGTAATGCAGAGATTTTTTTATTTTTATTTTTTTGGCAGACGTCAGTTGAGGCGACGTACTTATCACGCGTCATTTGAGGCGACATCAGTTGAGGCGAAGTACCCTTCTCACACGTAAAAGTACACGACTGTCGACTTCGGCAGGTAATCCTGTCACATTCCACCCACCATAATCGTGCACGCTCTAACGCGCGTCCGCCAGACAGTACAGGTGCAGTCAGTGTGGAGAAGGTGCGCTCTGCGCTGTGTCATGCATTGAATGATAGGAACCATACTCTCAAGAACTACGAACTGTGTCACATAGATACCTGATTGGGCAGCTCAGCTGGTCAACTGATCAAAAAATAGGCACATGTAATTTACTATGGCACAGTAATATAGTAATAATGTACTACTTTTCTAATTTTTTTCCCTGATCATTTGGAATGAGAAAAAAAGACAAAAAACTAAACAAAAAAAACAAACAATCAAATACAAAAAAAAAACTTGCAAATAAGTTCAAACATCCATTCAATATCTATTATTTCCTGAATATTACTGATGAACTGATGAAAAAGTAGGCTACTGTTCACATGTGTTTTACTACTATATAGTGTAGTAATATAGTAATAATTTAGTACTTTCTCCTGTTTTATTGTTGGCTTCCTCTTTTCTGATAATTTGGAATGAGGATAAAAAGACACACACACACAAAACATGCAAATATGTTCAAACATCATTTCAATATCTAATATTTCCTGAATATTATGAAATTCGAGATAGCCGCCCCTGGTGACGTCATAATATGTAAATTAGATTTAGTATATTTACACCCCACATAAACTTTCAAATATGCCAAACATTTTTCTAATTTACAGTAGATCTCTGTCTTTAAGCCCTTTCAAGCCACAAGCTTTTGAAATCTTGATGTCAAAATAATTATTTTTTTTTTTCAAAAAACCCTGGTGCCTTAAGGGTTAAAACTGGCCACAATAAACCAGCCACCCAGACAGCTGTACCAACAATCGGTTTACATAACCAAGAATTTCTGCACAAACTATCAGAAACCATCTCAGGGAAGCTCATGTGCATGCTCATCATCCTCATCGGGGTCTCGACCTAACTGCAGTTCGTCATCGTAACCGACATGAAATGGGCAAATGCTCACATTTAATGGCGTCTGGTACTTTGGAGAGGTGTTCTCTTCACGGATGAATCCTGCTTTTCACTTTACAGGCAGATGGAAGACAGTGTATATGGCATTGTGTGGGTGAGCGGTTTGCTGGTGTCAACGTTGTGGATCGAGTGGCCCATGATGGCGGTGGGGTTATGTATGGGCAGGCATATGTTATGGACAACGAACACAGATGCATTTTAATTGATGTTATTTTGATTGCACAGAGATATCGAGACGAGATCCTGAGGCCCATTGTTGTGCCCATTTATCCATGACCATCAACCTCATGTTGCAGCATGATAATGTACGGCCCCATGTTGCAAGGATCTGTACACAATTCCTGGAAGCTGAAAACATCCTAGTTCTTGGATGGCCAGCATACTCACTGGACATGTCACCCATTGAGCTTGTTTGGGATGCTCTGGATCGTAGTATATGACAGTGTGTTCCAATTCCAGCAACTTCGCACAGCCATTGAAGAGGAGTGGACTAACATTCCACAGGACCACAATCAACAACCTGATAAACTCTATGAAAGACATGTGTTGCACTGTATGAGGCAAATGGTGGGAATAACAAAAACACGGGAATAACAAAACACAGGGAAAAATGCTCTGAAATGTTAGACGGGGCTAAACAAGACTTCGCAATGAGTTTGTGTGTGAGAGCAGCTTATATGTGTATGGAAATGAGGTGCAGGTGTGAGTGCAATCAGTCCCAGGTATGAGGCCTTGTGGGAAATGGAGTTCATGATGGGTCTTGAGTGAGTCTGAGTGGAGTGCCCTCTACTGAAGCTCATGGGCACTCCAGCTAATGATCGTGACATATGGGCTTAACTCAGGAACAGGGGCCCACCGTGGGCTTAACTTGAAAACGGGTCCACAAAGGCAGAGCAGGTGGCGTGGGAGCCCACCAGAGCGGAGCAGAGGACCACCACAGCGGAGCAGACGAGATAGAAACCCACCAGGGCGGAGCAGAGGACCCCCACCATGTAGTCGATGGAGCAGGAGAGCAAGTCTGATCAGGTAGGACTGAAACAAAGAACATAAACAGGTTAATGGCGGCCTCTGTAGCCGTGATGAGGTGGTTAGGGAGTTCCCAAACGGCCTCCATAGCCGTGACAGTATAGGACGAGAGTTCTTGAAATTCGGCTGAGACGTGACAAGGCTCTGGAAGTGCAGGCGAGACGTGACAAGGCTCTGGGAGTTCAGCTGAGACGTGACGAGCCTCTGGGAGTTCAGTAGAGACGTGACGAAGTTTTGGAAGTTCAGCTGAGACGTGACGAGGCTCTGGAAGTTCAGCTGAGACGTGACGAGGCTCTGTAAGTTCAGCTGAGATGTGATAAAGCTCTGGTAGTTCAGCAGAGACATGATAAAGCTCTGGTAGATCCGTGGTATTTTGACTGGGTTCAGGAAGATCAACTGTGACTTGACTTAGTTCATGAAGATCAACTGTGGCTTGACTTGGTTCATGAAGAACAACTGTGATCTGACTTAACTCACAAAGGTTAATGGTGACTTGACTCATGAAGATCATTGGTGACTTGACTGTTCATGAAGATCGTTGGTGACTTGACTTTGCTCATGAAGATGGTTGGTGACTTGACTTTGCTCATGAAGATCAACTGTGGCTTGACTTAGTTCATGAAGATCAACTGTGGCTTGACTTAACTCATGGAGGTTAATGGTGACTTGACCTAACTCTGGACGGTCAACAGTGACCTAGCTAGACTCTGGAAAATCAACAGGGACCTGACTTGACTCTGGAAGACCAACTGGTCTGGCGGCCATCTTGTGCAATGGTGCCGGGCTAGCGGCCATCTTGTGCAGTGGTGCCGGGCTAGCAGCCATCTTGTGCAGTGGCGCCGGACTGGCGGCCATCTTGTGCAGTGGCGCTGGGCTGGTGGCCATCTTATGTAGTGGCTCTGGGATTTTAACAATGTCCTCTGCCTCGCCAACACTGAACGAAGAACCACACAACAAAAGAGCATATTCTATGATGTCCCTTAGACGTCCATTAAATTCCCCTCTAGGTAACCATGATTTACTTGATTCACGGAGTCCAAAATGAAATAAGTCCTTAAACAAAGCTTTCAACATTTAGAGGAACTAGACATACTAGCTCACAGACCTGCTGAACATAGACCTCAATAGATTGATTTCCTTGCCGAAGATTTAGGCCCCGTCCACACGGAGCCGGAGCTTACCCCAATCCGATCTTTTTTTTCCTCGTCTCAAGAAATATCCGCGTCCACACGAAACCGCAAAATGATGTAGTATACATGCCAGACCAGTATGTGGCGCTGTAATTCTGCCACAGAGATACACTAAAAACAGAGAAGAAGACTTGGACTATGCTCATAAACCTTGCGCTTGGTACACAAACGAACATGGAGTACAGAGAGAGCAGCGTCATGTGTTTACGGAAACATGGCTAACGGAGCAAACTCCGGACACAAGCATCATGCTGGGCAGCTTTCAGATGAGACGGGCTGACAGGACGAGGGAGAGCGGTAAAAGGAAAGGAGGAGGGCTGATAGTGTTTGTGAACAATAGATAGTGTAATCAAGGTCACACACTGTTAAAGAACAATACTGTGATAAGGATATAGAGCTGTTAGCAGTTAGCATGCGACCTGGCTATTTGCCGAGGGAGTTTTACACATGTTATCGTGTTAGCTGTGTATGTGCCTCCATCCGCTGATGCAAATGCTGCATGTGAATATATCCATAATGTTACCAGCAGACTGCAGACACAGCACCCAAATGCTTTCCTCCTTATCTCTGGTGATTTTAATCATGCCTCCCTGTCCTCTATTCTGCCCACTTTTAAGCAGTATATTACTTGTCATACCAGGGGCAATAAAACACTTGGACTTATTGTATACAAACACTAAGGATGCATACACTTCTGCTCCTCTTCCCCCCCTGGGAAGATCTGATCACAACCTGGTGCACCTCATGCCTGTGTATAAACCTCTGGTATGCAGGCAGCCAGCTGTGACCCACACAGTGAGAAAATGGTCAGAGGAGGCGGAGGAAGCCTTGAGGGACTGTTTTGAAAAGACCATATGGGATGTCCTGGTAAATGATCACGGAGGATATCAATAGTTTGAACACTGCATCACAGACTATATTAACTTTTGTGTGGAAAACACTGTACCCAACCAAACCATACGGTGTTTTTCCAATAACAAGCCGTGGATTACTCCGGATATAAAAGTGCTCCTGAGGGAGAAGAAGAGGGTTTTTAGGTCAGGAAATAAAGAGGAGCTAAAAATTGTGCAGAGGGAGTTGAGGAAGAAGATCAGGGATGGTAAATACAGCTACAAGAGGAAAAATGGAGGACCAGCTGCAAAATATAACGATGTCAGAGGTGTCTGGAGGAGCCTGAATACCATCTCTGGGTATAAAGTCACCACACCTCAACCTGAGGTGGACTATCAGTGGCTGAATGACCTTAATATCTTTTTTAACAGATTCGACCAGGCATCTGTGCCTCCTACTTTACAGACACCCCTTACGAGTACATTACCATCGCTGACACTTGATTCAGAGCCCTTTTATATCTCTAGTACACCTACTTCTCCATATCTCATCCCCCCGATTACAACTATTCTAAGCCCTGAGCATCCAACTACTAAACTGTCTCTTATCGTTAACCAGG